>NC_143584.1:200046228-200197866 GCF_048544385.1 Mastigoproctus giganteus | reverse complement strand
GCACCCTTTCTCGTCTACTTACATCCCTTCTTCTGCTCAGCCATGATATTCTGGCTTTTCAAGTGGTCTGATATCTTCTTAGTTATGCAGCTGGTTAGGATCTTGTACATTGTTGGCAGACAGGTGATTGGGCGGTACTTTTCCGGGTTTGTGGTGTCTTTGTCTTTAACCTTCAGGTAGGCGATTCCTCCAGTCAGAGGGATTTTGTCATTGTGCTTAATTATCTGAATGGACTGCTCTGCTCTGTGCCAGTGTGTGCAACTGAATATCTTTTACAAGTAGTTGTGGATGTTATCTATTCCTGGGGTTCAGTTGTGGGACTTACTGACCGACTGTTGTACTTCTTCTTCCCGAATCTCCCATTCTGTCTCCTCTTGGACGGTCTTGATTTTCTTTTTTTTTTTTTCCAGGGGGCACGGCCGTTATGGCTAACCTCACTGCTCCACAGATTGTACCAGAATTCCTCGAGTCCCTTCTGGTTGGGGAAAGGTCCGTTGCCTTTCTTCTCCTTCTTATTATTATGACGAGTTACTATTTATTATACTTGTACAAGTTGATCAAAGCAAGTGGTCTGATCGTGGTGTTTTGGATCTTGATTGCAGTCCTCCATTTTGCCATGGTTGCTTCTAGGAAGAATTATTGTTATTATTATTGGTAAGAGGGTGTACGACTACAATAAATATGACTTATTTATTGGAATAACTTTATTGATTCTTTGCAGTTTTACAGGGCATTGAATTAGATGGCACTGCTATTGGTAGTAGTTACAAGACCTTCACAGAATATAATAAAATCACAATTTAACATAATTTATTAAGGATAGGTACATTAAAAGCGTTTACTGTTTCACAAAAAAAATAAAAAATCCTAATTTCGTTAGGAAATTTTTCCCAATTCTGTAAATAAAAGTTCAGAATATTTAACAAAGTTAGATGTATCAACAAAAGCTTTAAAAGTCTTTTGCCCACTGTTATTTCAAATTTCTATTGGTATTATTTTCCCCTCAGAATATTTCACCTTTATTCTTAAATTGGTATTTTATACATATTGATTACAACACTAATTTTGTTTACGGTGGTTTATTTGGTTGCAACTCCCAAAAGATGAGTTCTTATGTACATCATCATATCTTCTTTATACACAGGATGCAGGTCGACATCGGAAAATCCGGCCCTCTCGATGTATTTTCTAATATTGCGAAACCGACAGCCCCCGAAATATGTCACCCACATCGGCTCAACTATCTTCTGCAATTTGAAATACCAAGTATCTTCTGGGTAACTGACGTGATCCATAAACACAAATTTTCCACCCTAGAACAAGAAAGGGATTATTTTTAAAAAATAAATTATTTTAATAGACAAGTTAATAAACATTTTATGTTGTATTGTATAATGAGTCTGTCGCCTCCATCTGTCATCTGCTGAGAGAAATAGTTTTGAAATTGCTGTCAAGACAGTGCTTTAGACTTCAAATAACAGTGGTCTAATGTGGTTATAAGTGCAACCCTTGACGTCAACTATCGCTTGAGGGACAATGTCCTCAGAGATGGAAACTGAATGCAGAGATGCGTAGGATTTTCAAATTATTTCAATGGCTGCGTTGAAGTATAATACCATAACTTTTATCATTCAACCAGAATAACTCTTTTATACCAATTCGATGATAAATCAGAAAAGAGAGTTATAATTTAGACTTCCAGGAGAAACTAAATTCTCTCCACCTGAGATCGTTAAACTATAGTCATGACTGAAGAGACTTTTATAAATTTCTACGGGATATGAACCCAGAGCTCTCTAAATGCGTGACATGTTGTTTGTTTGGAAGTTACGTGGTTTATGGATTATTGTGTTAGAGTATATCGAATTCATATGGTCTTACACGTAATCTTTACCGTTTGGATTGCGTCCGTACATAGCGTGTGAGTGTTCAAGGACTGAAAATCCTTGAATAACACACAAGGAAATCCCTGTTCCTTCCCTTCATATCGGCTAATTATGGCCTGAAGTGAAGTACCTTTAAAAATTTCTACTTTTCGATGGGATGTGAACCCAATGAGTCACAAGTTGCGCAAGGACTTATATTGTTACGAAGGACTGAATGTCAAGTAAAGAATCCATTGAACTGACACTTTGATCTTAGCGAAAAGGCTGAGAAACGATATCCATGAACTGACAGGAAGGACCAAGGTTTTCAAACAAATCAAATTGCTGATTTCGGGCCATAGTAAATCTACGAATAAAACATAACAGAAGACTTCGCCTACAGTGTGTTTCCGTGTGGTGTCCAGTTATCGCATGCAACATATTTGGTCTATATTTTTTTTCTTATGGACCAAAAATCTATTTGTTGTTGTGGTTACTTGAAGGGGACAATATACATTTGCAAATTATGAGTCATTAAATAATTTTAAAGAAACAAAATGACAAAAAGCAATGCCACTAAAATAAGAACAGTCCATGGTGGAAGTGTTATTTGGAAGAAACACCATTGTCCAGTAAATCAAAGTACATATTTAATAAAACATCTTTTGCAGACTATTTTCCCAACAAAAATACTACCACAATTTAATTAACACAATTTAAGTGGTTCATTAAGGTAAATATAAATCTTTATTGACGTAAATAATGGGGGATTTAAGAAAATTAATTTACAAGAAACATATATACTATATCTGATTGATACTGTAAGATTTAGAGCTAAAAGAAATGCCGCTAATGCACTGCCCTCATGGGTAGCACAGTTGGTAGGAACGCTGTCCTCCACACACTGGATGGAAAAGACCAGAGCTTGACTCCTGTCAATGGCGTGAGCAATTTTAATGGGCCTTTTTAGCAAGGTGGCTGAATTAGATGGTCTCAGGCGAGGGTAGTATGGTTCTCCCCTGGGAACTCGGGTTTTTCGTGCAGCAAACAGAAAATCGACCTCAGAACACGCAATGTACAGACAGTATACACGGAGTAATGTGGCCTTAGTCGTTGTTGCTCCTCCATCCTGCAGTGGATTGACAATTGATCAAATAAGGATGTTGGCACACAACTTACAAAATCGGCTGCTCATCAGGTGTCAACTGCCAGGATTTCAAGCAAAATTGCAACATGTGTCTTCATTTGTGATGTAAACCACAAGCCAAAGGGTAAAAAGCAAAATTCTTCATAAATAAAAATAACAATAAAATTTTGTTACCAAAATAAACGAAAATGAAAATAAAGTATTTTGTGAACAAAATCAAAAATACGAGGAAATTTACAAAAAGAAAAAATTAAAATTAAGGTTTCTAAATTTGTAAAATAAAAAAAATTATTTTCATTTTCAATTATTTTGTTAACAAAATTTTATTGTCATTTTTATTTATGTTTCTGCTTTTTACCATTTGGCTTGTGGTTTACATCAGAAACGAAGACAAATGTTTCTATTTTGCTCGCAATCCTGGCCGTTGACACCTAATGAGAAGTTTGTACGTTTTAGCATTTAGCATTAGTAGAGGCATTTGATGCAAGAAAGCAAGCTTATGCAGCATCAGCCAAAAAAATTAAAGTAAAATAAATAAATAAAAAATAACCACTTCCACTTCACCCCTTTGTTCGTTCGAAATACCTGTCCAGCCGAGCCTTAAACTTATTTAGGCTATCAACTTCCACGACAAGGGATGGAAGTCTGTTCCACCTACCAACCACCCGCTGGCTAAAGGCAAATTTCCGCACATCTATGCTACATTTGTCTTTCCTCAATTTGAATTTATGCCCTCTCAGGTGATTATTCTGAGCAAGAGGAAGAATCCCATCAGCACTGAGCATGCTCAAACCATTCAAGGCTTTGTACACCTCTATCAGATTACCTCGCTGGTGCCTAGTCTCCAGACACTGTAATTCTCAAAACTTAAGCCTTTCTTCGTAAGAGCACCCCTTTGTTCCATTCACTAATCTTGTTGCCCTTCTCTGTACTCGTTCCAGCAGCTCTACATCCTTCTTGAAATGAGGCCTCCAGACCTGTATACAGTACTCTAGGGGTGGCCTGACCATTATCTTATACAAGGGAATAATCACCTCCTTATCCCTGCTAGAAAAATTCCTATATATCATTGACAATACACCATGAGCTACTCTTGCAGCCCGTCTGCACTGCTCAGAGAACTTCATATCTGCCTCCACAACCACCCCCAGGTCCCTTTCATTCTCTACCACTGTCAGTGTGGTACCACAGAGTTGATACAT
This sequence comes from Mastigoproctus giganteus, assembly GCF_048544385.1. NCBI lineage: Eukaryota > Metazoa > Arthropoda > Arachnida > Uropygi > Thelyphonidae > Mastigoproctus > Mastigoproctus giganteus. Next base: position 200,193,652 of record NC_143584.1, on the reverse strand, counting down.
TGCTCTGGGGTTGCTGTTTCCCATATGTAGGACTTTACATTTGTCAATGTTAAACTTCATTTGCCACCTCTCAGCCCATCTGCTCAACCTTTCCAGATCCTGTTGCAGCAGCATAGTGTCAGTAGTGTCCTTGACAACCCTGCCAACCCTGCCAACCTTCGTATCGTCTGCAAACTTTGGACATTAAGCTTGATATACCATCATCAATATCATTTATAAATACAGAAAACAATAAAGGACCCAATACTGAACCCCGAGGAACTCCACTAATAACATTAGTCCACGATGAGCAGTGTCCATTGATTATGACTCTCTATCTTCTCCCCCTCTACCACCCCTTTATCCATAGCAGCAATTTGCCTCCAATGCCACACTGCTCCAATTTGTGCAGCAGTCTTCCATGTGCAACAGTATCAAAAGCCTTTCTAAGATCCAAGTATATAATATCAAAGTTATTCCCTGCATCCAGTTCTTTTGTGACTGAATCATAGTATCCAATCAAATTGGTCAGGCAAGACTTCCCCTTAACAAAACCATGCTGTGTCTGAGCTATAACTGAAGTCTTGTCTAGATGATCCTGCAGTGCTTCTTTAACCAGTGCCTCCATTAATTTTCCGGGAACAGAAGTTAAACTCACAGGTCTATAATTACTTGTGTCAGCCTTTGATCCTCCTTTGTGAATTGGGGTCACATTTGCACATCTCCAGTCCATGGGTACCTCCCCTGAGTCCAAGGAAGCTCTCATAATTATGGCTAAGGGTTTGCTTACTTCCTTTGCTGCCTCCTTTAATATAACTGGATAGATTCCATCCACCCCAGGTGCCTTTCTTGTGTTTATGAATTTCTCACAATTTCTCCTCCAATTTACTCCTACAATTTCTCCTCCAATTCAACAATTTCTCCTCCAATTTACTCTCAGTTATTACAAGATTCTCTAGCTTACTGCCAGAGTTGAATACACCTCTGGCATTAACCTCGCGGAATAACTCCTCATGTGTGAATGTCGATGCAAAATATTCATTTAGTTTGTTAGCTACCTGGGCAGGATCATCAACAGTTGACCCATCGATATCAAGTGGACCAATCTGATTCATCCCCTTCCTTCTAGAGTTTACATAAGTAAAGAACTCTTTGCTGTTTTTCTTCGCATCCCTTGCCAAGGATTTCTCGTAATCTGCCTTCGCCTGCCTAACCTCCTTTGTAACTTGGTTACAGATCAACTTGTATCTATCATAGGCTTCTGTGTCACGTGTTAATTTGTATGTATCCTATGCATTTTTCTTCTCTGCCATAAGCCTCATTAGTTCATCTGACATCCATTTAGGCCTAAATTTTGAACAATATTTCTTAGTTGGTATGCAAAGCCTAGTAGCTTCCAAGACAAGTTCTTTGAATGCTTCCCATTTTGAATTTGCTGTTGGTAACATCATCAGTTGGTCCCACTGTATAGAATTTAAATGCTGTCTCAGTCCATCCATCGTGGTCGCCTTTACGAAAGCAATACCCCTTCCCTTTATCCCTAATGGTAGTTACCTCTTTGAGTAAATCCCACTTCAGCACACTGTGATCACTGCCACCTAGTGGTTCATTTATCTGCAGATTCTTAATGCATGAAGAATCACTACTGATAATCAAATCAAGAGTATTACTCCCTCTAGTTGCCTCCCGAACATGCTGATGTAGAAAACAATCATCCAATAAATCCACAAAAGCCCTGCTAGTGTGTGAGTGACCAGCCCCCAAATTCCAGTCAATATCTGGGAAATTAAAATCCCCCATAATAAGACTCTCTGATTTACTGGCCCACTCTATTTCTCTGTACAGTTTCTTATTATACTTATCAGAGTCATTAGGCCTATAGCACACTCCTTCTCTCAATTTTGATCTCCCAATGCTTATGTCACACCATACTGACTCGACACTGCACTGTCCAGCGATGTCGACTGGCTTCACTTCCTTGGATTTTATGTGTTTCTTAACTAATAGCATAACCCCTCCTCCCTTCCTATCCTGTCTATCCTTTCTGTAGACATTGTACTCCCCAAATTCCAGTTCTGCATTCCTTATATCTGTGTGACACCACGTCTCTTAAATCCCAACAATATCTGCCTTTGATGTTTTGAGCAATACCTCAAATTCATCAAATTTATTTACTAAACTCCTAGCATTGGTGTACACGCAAGTATACATGCACCTATTTCTATTCTTAGCTACCCTAACACCATGTGTTTACTTGTACCTCAATGATTCCCAGCAGTCTCTGAAATATCCTGCATCTTATTTTCCAGGCTGCTGCTCATTCCAATAGAAGCAGTGCAAGAATCACTTTCTCCTCTGTCAGTGGCTACTGTTAATCTATTAGTCGTTGTATCCCCCCAATCTAGCAGTTTTCCGACCCTCCTAACACTGCCTCGATAGCATCAGCAAACATTCTTGCACCCTTTCTATTTAAGTGTATCCCATCCCTGTAGAAGCAGTCTCTCCTGTTAACAAGTACAGACCAGGCTGAAAAAAATTCTACCCCTTGAGCCCTGCACAATCTTTCCAGGGCCGAATTGATCGACAGGGCTCTCATCATATACTCCCTCCTATCGTGTCTGGGCAGAATTGCAGACACTTTCAAATTCAACCCTAATTCACGGCTTTTTTTCATCAGTGACCTGTACTTGTTAAGTAATTCCGCCTGTCTCCTACTCTTAATATCATTAGTGCCAACGTGTACAACTATATCACCTTTTGTGCCCTTAAAAGATGATATCCGCTCTACAACGTCATCAACCTTTGCCCCTGCCAGACATACCCTGGTCCTGTTCCACCTATCCTTTTTACAAAGCATGTTGCCCGTTTCTCTGACAATAGAGTCGCCAACAACTACTAGTTCCTTTGGGACTAGCGCATTCTGCCTTGGGGGCTGCCGCTGTGTTGCGCGATGACCAAGTGCAAGCTCTGGCATTGGTGTGGGCAGCTGAGAGCTTGATGGGCCCCTCACTTGTAATCCTTCGAGGGCATCCACCCTGTCCTTCAAGCTCTCATATAGGCCCATAACAATGCTGAGTTGACACCTGATTTCCTTACACTCCTTGCATCATGCACATACAAAGACATCCCCCATGGCAGTATCATGTCCCATACCTGACTGCTCCGCAAACATCAAGCAAATAGTGCATCTTAAAAGGCTGTGATTCAGAGGGCAACTGCCCCCCTCAGTTCTCCTCTGAGCCACAGCATTCCCATTAGCTGGAGCCTTTTGCTTTGCTGCTCTGGTTTGAGTCATGATTTCGATTTACTTTCAATAAAATTTCAATTTCAGTACAAAATTAAATCCTAAACTTGTATCCCAACAGAGTTATAACGCTATATTTATGTTTCAGTAACGAGTGTTATCTACGAAATCTACGAGTGTTATTTACGAAATATTTGTTTCAGTAACGAGTATTATCTACGAAATATTTATGTTTCAGTAACGAGTGTTATCTACGAAATATTTGTTTCAGTAACGAGTGTTATCTACGAGTGTTATCTACGAAATCCCTTTATATAACTTCCGCATCAAGTTATGTATTAATTATTTAATACATAACCATATAACACATACAATTTGCGGACATAATACACAATGCATGTCAGATGAATAAAAATATTCGGGTGGCCTAATATGATAATTTAATTTAAAATTGTACGTGATCCTGGAACTATTTCTGTACAATGCGGGCATTGTGATATTGGACATTGTTTTGTTGAAAGAGCCCTATGCCATGTGGATAGACGGTTATCATATAAGGCAGAACTGGGTCCGAAACAATGCCGTGATAGGATCTGCAGGTCAGGGTGTGTTTAATGAGGACGAGAGCACTCAGCGAAGTTCATAAAAACACCCTTGTTTATTGTACATTGTGTTCCTCGCACCTTAGTCTGTAAATATTCACACCCTTCTGGCACAGAGCCGTCCCGGGGTGACCCAAGGTTTCTTGGGAAATAAACTGATTTTAATAATAATAATAATAATTCCTGAAACCATGACACCCGCCACTTGCCTGTGTAGTCTGGATGCAGTTTTCACCTACTCGCCGTCGAATATGCACCAGTCTATTAGCATGATGGAGCTAGAACCTTGATTCATCAGACAGGCCAGGAGCTTCTTGTTAAGTGTCCAATATCCAGGAATGATGCTCCCGTGCCCACTGCCAGCGGAGGTATCAATGTAGGTCGCTCAAGGTAGGCACGTGAACAGGTTGCTTACTCTTGTTTCACAAGAGCGTTTGCTGGATGGTGTGCTCGAAAAAGTTTCTCTGTCCACCCTAGTTGTAACCTGATAATTGAAGGATCGTCAACTGTCTGTTGTTCCGGACAGCAAGTACCAACTGAAGTTCATCTCGGCTATCAACGAGGTGTGCTCACCCACTCCCGCACGTTGGGTGGTTGTGTGTCCTCTTCGGACCATTCCTACCACACCTTCACTATGGCCACTCTAGAACAGCCGATAATGCCTGAGGTTGCTGAGATGCTGGGTGTCGTCTTCCTAGCACGGCAAATCATTCCCGTTGCAACTCACGTAGGGTCCTTCCCTTTCTTCATTGCACGGGCTCCGTACTGGCGAACTGACAGGCACTACGCATCCCACAGCTAAGTGCTGTGGGATGCGTACACGAGTGGAGACAAGGTTTGTTATAAATTGGCTTCGTGTGTGTGTGTTTCTGTGTGTGCCACGTGTGCATCAAGGCAACTAATCCATCGACAATTAATTCATAAACAAATAGAGTGGGCTTTGATAACGTGATCAGAGTGCAGATACAAAGTGTCACACGTCTCGTGTTCCAATTTACACGATGTCAAAATAGATTTGTTGACAGTAAGCTGCCCAATCTGGCTGTTGTAAACAATTTTACACACCTTTGACCATCTAGGAATAAAGTATAAATAGACCTATCTACGCGCCATGTTTCTATTGTAAAGGATAATTTAACCTTTCATGTACAGTCAGTGAATAAATAATATTCACTTTGTAAGTCACGCTGGAGAAAAAAATAATAAAATAAAATTTATTTTATTATTTTTTGTTGCTGGGGGTTAGCTGTTTGAGTCAACCACTGCGATATTATTGCAATTTTTCATGTAGTGGGTCAAGGGAGCAGGGGCGGCTTTTCCTTGTATGCATCACAGCCTTTATAAGTATTGAACACGACTCTAGTGGAAGTTTCCACCGAATTTTTTTTAAAAAAATTGAAAAATGAAATTTAAATCTAAATCTTACCGGAACAAGAACTCTTTTCACCTCTTCCATCACATTACTGACATCAGTAACGGAGCAGAGGACGTGGGTGGACACCACTACCTCAACGCTGGCACTTGGAACTTCGGACATGTCTTCTGCCATGCCAATCACTACCTTTTCCAAGTTGACATCTGTAAACTTGTCCAAATCCTTACGAAAATAATCTTCGAAAGATGGATTGCAGTCGAGAGCAATGAGACAGGTGTTCGTTGGATAGTACTCCAAATTACTGCCGTTACCTACACCAATTTCCAAAATAGTAGGAGCCTTCTTTGTATGTACGAGTTGTTTGAGGTTGGCAATTCTAAAGAGCTCTTTCCTTAAAGGTGCTACAGAATTTTTAAAACCTGGTCCGAATAAATTGGAATACGAAAAGGCAAACCATTTTTCGCTAATACTTTTGTTCCATTTAAGCAATAAAAAGAAAGGGAGTAAGATGGTGACATTACAAAACCACAGAAAGCCCGATAGAACCGCGTACACGATGACATCCATCATCACAGACGTCTGCTAACTAACCATCAGAATACATATTCAGTTTCAAGACTTGACGCTTGACGTCACAATAAAGCAGAAAGGCAAAATGTAGGTCACTGTGCCTTGAATTCTACTTTCGGGTCATCAGTAGAGTCAATGAACTTGGAACCGCGTCTCCACGGTATACGCCCTCGCTGTACACCGTCATAGCGTAATGATCGACATAAATGCGAAGTCGGACACGATGCAAAGGCACCATTTCGAAGCCACAGTTTCTTTTTATTTATTTTAAGCAATCCTTGTACAGAAACAATGGCTAAATTTAGTTCAGAGTATACCAAACTAGATGTGGTCAAGTGCGAGAGGGCGCTATCCCACTCCTTTCAATAGACCATAGCATTAAAACGCGTAAAGTAAAAATAAAATGCAATGTGAATCTACAATATGTAAGTAAAGATCTCTTTAAGTATTACAGATCTATATTTAGCATCCAATTAGAATCGTTTGGGGTTGAGGAGGAATTTTCTTTTGAATTCATTATGGATTCTCCTAAGAGGGGAAGAGAGATTATATATCTAAAGTCCGATGCATCAATTGTCTTTTTGATTAGTTCTTGGGTTTTAATATTCCTAGAGGTGATCAGCAAGTTCCATGGTTTGGCATCGATAATAATAGAAATACTGTAACTGATTTTAAGATAGTTGTTGGTTCTGGACTTGACGGTTTAAGGTTTAACCAGCCCAACAACCAATATTCAATTGAAACAAGTTGGTTGATATACGCACTGCGTGACATTTCGAATGAGTTAGTAAATAACAGTAATTCATGAAAGCTAATTAAGAATAAGAAAGAACAGCAAAAAGCAATGACTTTTATGCGCGAACAGAGAACATGTCGTTTCTGCGCATCCGCCATATTATCATTCATTCCTTCAACACGCGCATGGCAACAAACATAATTTTCTGTTGATTTGATTTTGACGTAAGTTAGAATGATTCAAGAAATCTTTCTGAAAGTCAAAAATATATGATTTTGGGAAATTCCATCTACTGGAAGTTGAATTATTACATGGCGACGGACGGACGGGCAGAAAGAAGGAATAATAATTGATAGATTTCAATTGGTACGATTTAATGATGTTTGGGAATGACGTCACTTTTTAAAAGACCGCAATATAAAATACCATGAAAATTCATCTATCGGGAAGTGGGATTATTACATGAGGAGGAGAGGGAAGGAACAGAAAAAAAAAAAAATAAATAATAATAATAAATAAAATAATAAAATAAATAAATAATAATAATTGCCGGATTTATATTGGTATGATTTTACAGAAATTTGGAATGGCTCGATATTTTTTTTTTTTTAAAGGCCCAAACATTTTATGAAAATCCGCCTACTGCGAGTCGGATTGTTATGTGCAGACGGACGGACGGACGGACAGACGGGCATAACCAAGACAAGCGTATTATGCATATATGCTATGTGCATAACGTGCCTATAAAACCGTTCGAGATATGCATATAGGATAGGGGGATCTAGGAACAAACCATAAGTTATAATCACCGGCCTCCCTACACTGAGTGGGGAAAGAACCGGGTTCGAATCCCGTCAATGATACCAGCAACTTTAATGGGCTTTTTCCACTCCACGGCTGAGTCAGTCGGTCTCACGTGTAGTTAGCAAGGTTTTTCACTCTCTTCTACCCAGGAAACTCAGGTTTTTCGTCCAGCAAAACTGATTTTTTTTTTTTTAAATAATTGTTGATACCTGAATTCAGTAAGCTTTAAGGACCAATTACAGAATAATACTATGTCATTAAAATGATCTTGGAAAGATAAGTTGCAGTTTTAAACCATCCTTAAACCTTAAGTGTTGCAGGTAAGGAGGCGCCTCCGCAGCCAGGTGGGAAGGAGCAGCAGTGCGTAGCACACGCTTCTTGATTAGACCGGGGTTCGAGCCCGTCACCACCAAATACGGAGGATGCGGAAAGGTCAGGGATTGACCACCGCATATCCCGGAGCAATATGGCCTTAGTTGCTAATGCTCCTAAAAAAAAAAAAAAAAAACAGGTAAGGAAAATCAGAAAGTAAAATTTCATTGCTAAGAGTGAATGAAGAAAGTAATTCAGTAGAACAGGTTGAACCCAATGATGGATTCGTTCTTATGAATGATAAGTATTGTGAATGACAAATTTATGAATTATAGGTAATGTGAATTGCTGTTTTCGAATAACACGAGGGGTGTTTGAAAAGTTCGTGGTCTCAGTATGAAAGGTTTATTGACGAGTCTGGTAACAAGTTACTTTTCAACATAGTTTCCTTCAGAGTCAATACACTTTTGCCACCGATGATGCAATGCGCTGATTCCAGCTGCGAAGAAAGTTTTCTCTTGGGCCTCCAGGAATGCATCCGCTGCAATAATAACGTCACTGTCGGTGGGAAAATGTATGGTAGCCAGGTATTTTTTCAAAGTAGAAAATAGGTGGAAGTCCGATGGTGCTAGGTCTGATAAATATGGGCGATTGTCCAAGATTTAAAAGCCGCACGTATGCTTTGTTTGTTTGTTTGTTTGTTTCGGAATTTATTGGGCGCATCGGCAACTATGGCCATAGTGCGCCATCCGCACGTATGCAGTGCAGCCATGGCAATGACAGGCTGCCTGGTGGAACAAACCTCCTTTGCTGAGCTTCCTCTCCGTTTGTCTTTGATGTTTTTACGCAGCCGCCTCACAAGGTCTGTGTAATATGCCCCTGTGACTGTCAGCCTTTCTGAAGGTAACCCGTCAGCAACGCTCCATCGGCATCCCAAAAAAATCGATGCCATCACCTCTCAGGAAAAAGGAATCGACCTGGTTTTTTTGGCGTGTTCCATTATCCATGGATGAAAATGACAGAATCACGTCTCATCTATGGTCACAAGTCTTGTACGAAAAGTTGCTGGATCTGCTTGAAAACGATGCAATCGTTTACTTGACTTGGTAACTCTCGTGGTTTCGATCTGTTGTCTACAACTTTGGGACTCATCGTGCTGACACTTTTTTCATAGTAAAGATTTCTGTTATGTGATACACACGTTCAGATGAGATTCCCAAACGATGGCAATGTAATGAACTGTCACTCGTCGATTACTCACCACCAGATCATGCACTCTGTCAACAACCTCTGGAGTGATGGACTTTGCAGTTTTCTCCAGCGTGGTCCATCTACCAGGCTCTCCTTCCCTCGTTTAAATTCTGCCATCCACTCCTTAACCACGGAATAGGAGGGTCATCCTCCCCCAATCTTGTAATCATATCCTCATGAATTGCCTTTGGCGTTAGTCCTTTTTTTTTTGCCTAAATATTGGATAACTGCAAGGTGATTGAATTTGTCCATCCTTCCTCATTAAGACAACTTTTTTGACTTCAGGACCTTCAATTTAAAAAGAGACGCTATTGAAACTGCATGAAACTTAGTGGGTTCCTATTTGAAGAGTTATACATTTAGTACAGAAAATTTAGCACTGTACCACTAACTTTTCAAACCTCCCTCGTAGGTACGATTTTGTGTACGATTATAAGAACTAAAAGAAAGAATTAATTGTGTGCAAGGTTAATATGAATTGAGTCACGTTTCTTTAGAAGACATACAACTTAATTTGTATATTGAGTTTTTAAGGTACGACTGAAGCGAAATTTGACAACACAAATTATTCTTTCATTAGGTTAATGATTTTATGTTTGCTGGAGGAATAACGGGATTTTCCCGGCAGAAAATACCATACTGTCCTCGCCTGAGACCAACTAATAGTCATTTTGTGAAAAAAGCCCATAAAAATTCTTCACATCATCGATGGGACTCGAACTCAACTTCTTAAAAGAATATCTCTGGTTATTAAAGGATTTAATGTGGTGTTGGTGTGGTTTTGGTTGGAAACATCTTCGAGTTGCTAATATTGTTAAAAAGAAAGAGGAGGTGTGAGTTAGATCGTGATCTTCCTCTTATTCAGGGAATTGCAGGAAGATACTAATGATCTTCGTCCTTTTTGGAACCACGTTCGCTCGATTAAAGATAACAGATCCTACACCACAAGCTCTCTTTATTTCAATAACATAAAATCATCAGCTGCTATCGAAATCGTCCAATTATTTGCAGATTATTTTGAATCAGTTTTCTCTGCAGTCTCTAAAGACCCGCCGAATTACCCAATTGAGCTGAGCACAACGACTTCATGGCAAATATTAATGTTCATCTTATGGGTATAGAGTCAGCTTTCAATCATTTAAAAAAAATGATTATGGCAAGGGACCTGATGGTGTTCCAGAAATATTTTGGAAACTATGTTACAATAATTTAACGGTTCCATTTTTAGGTATCTTTAATAAATCTTTAAAAGGAGGTGTTTATCCTAGCTGCTTCAAAAAATCTCACATAATGCCAATATATAAAAGAGGGTTTAAACTCTTAACCAATAAATATTGTCCAATAATGCTCATTAACAGCGTAGCAAAAATAGTAGATACAATTGTTCAAAGTAAACTTTCTGCATACTTCAATCCAATATTGACTCAAGATCAACATGGCTTTCTTCGCGAAGGATCCGTGGCCATCAACTTGGCTGCTTTTGGCAACTTACTTCCATGGAACATCTTGGCAAGTGGGTCGATGTGATTTATACAGACCTGTCTAGGTACTTAATCAGGTTCCAGATCTAGCTGAGGACAACGTGAAAATACTAGTTGAGAACAAAACAAACTTTGAGACTTTCCAGACCTTTGCAGAATCGGTCTTTAAGAAAAGACTTCAACTAAGAACTCAAATCCAAAATCGAGTATAAATCTGACAGCTGAGCAGTTAATATAAATGTTGGTATCCCATTAAATATAAATAGGATGACTTGTCAGATATGTAAAATTGAATTGTATTACTAGGATTTAGAGTCAAAATTCTAATATCTTTTGTACATATGTAAATATTTACTTTTTTTTTTTTTTTTTTTTTTTTTTTTTGCTGGTTTCCAGGTTTGGGCAACCTGGGGACGGGATTGCTGGCACCCACCGGTATTGCACTATCTCCGATGGGTGTGGGATTTGTGCCCATGGCACTTAAGGTAATAGTAGACCCAGGCTTGGCTGCTTGTGACTGGGGGCAGGCAGCGGCTGCCTGGGTGTTGGCTGCTCCCTGGTGGCAGGGTGGACATACACAAGCGATAAAAAGCTTGCTGAGTTTCTGCACCACCACAGACGTGCAAGGTGGAGATGGGCTAAGGCCTAGGAGCCACCCTTGATACAGGTAAAACACACACACACACACACACACGTGTTCATATATAATATAGTATATATATAGGTATAATGAGAATGATAATGCTAATGTATATAAAATTGTATATATATCTTCTCTGTAAGTTCTTGTATATAAAATGTAAAGAATTGTGTGTACAAATAAATGGAAAAAAATGGAAAAAAGACCTGGCTAGAGCGTTTGACACAGTTTATAATGATCTGTTAAAACTCAAACTGTCCAGCTTATAATGGAAATACATAGCACGTATTATCCTTCTGTACAGGCTTTCCCCAGGGATCATTTTTAGGTCCCTCTTCTTTTCAACGATCTGACAAATATCCCTAGACCAGAAGGTGTAAATCTTTTATTATATGCTGATGACATTAAACTTTATAAATCCTGTAACGCACTTAATTACTGCATTACACTTCAGCCATCGTGTTGGTAGAAATGGTTGGTAGAATTGTTGTTATAATTGCCGTCCTCCCCACACCGTTTGAAAAGACTTACGTTCGAGTCCCGTCGATGACGCGAGGAATTTTTATGGGCTTTTTCGCAACGTGGCTGAGTTAATCGGTCTCAGGCGAGGGTAGTATGGGACGAATTTTTCGTCCAGCAAACAGAAAATCGACCACAGAACACGAGCAAGCAATTTACAGCCAGTAAACACGGAGCAACATGGCCTTATTCGCCTGATGCTCCTAAAACCCTACTACACTGGTGTGCAAAACTTAAGGACCAGCACTATTTCTAAAGGTTACAAACACAAAATCTTTAATTAAGGTACACTTTACTGATGAGGGTAGATTCTGGACGTCAGCTAATCTGGCGAGAGGTTGGCACACGGTATCACAACGCAAACATCACTGAAAGGGATCAATGTGGCGGTCGAGGTGTTCTCGTCTGGGGAGGCGTTAATTTGGATGGACGTACACAACTCCAGATAATGGAAGACGGGGGCGCCTCCGTAGCCAGGTGGGAAGGAGCAGCAGTGCGTAGCACATGCTTCTTGATTAGACCGGGGTTCGAGCCCGTCACCACCAAATACGGAGTATGCGGAAAGGTCAAGGAATGACCACCGCATATCCCGGAGCAATATGGCCTTAGTTGCTAATGCTCCTAAAAACCAAATAACAACAACAATGGAAGACGGTACTGTAACCGGTGCACGCTACTGTACTAAGGTAATCCTTCCCCATGTGCGTCTGTTCCGAGGTGCCATTGGCCCCGAGTTCGTGTTTATGGATGATAATGCCACACTTCATCGTACTACAGCTGCGATATGCTTTTGGAAAGTGAGTGCATTGTGCGTATGGATTGGCCTGCCCGTTCCTCTGACCGATCTAAATCCCATCGAACACATATGGACGATCTGGGGAGACGTCTAGCGGCACGTCCACACCCACCAGAAAATATTCACCAGCTGAAGATGGCGCTGACAGAGGAATGGACGATGTTACAGAAAGAACTTATCAACAACATTGTTCTAAGTATGGACAGGCGGTGCAAAGACTGTATCGATATTAGGGGTGGCCATATCTCCTACTGAGGACCACCTCTTCCCTTTGTTCCATCTTTGGCAGTGATGCATCTGTATCATGGCAGCCAGTGCTAAGTTGCCATTTTTGAATAAAGTCCCTCTGTACCGTTTTGTTTCCGTTGTTGTGTCGGTGTCGTTTCCTTCATCATTTCTGTACCTGACTAGGTTCCTTTGGTATGCTTTTTCCATATCCAAGCCACTCCTATGAGAAGCTACAGGTGAGAACCTGACTGGTCCTTAAAATTTTAAACTCCAGTGTTTAAAATTTTAAAGACCAGTCAGGTTCTCACCAACAACAACGTATAGGTATTTAAACATTATAATCCCCTGTGTTTTATAATTGTAATATTATGTAGTTTTCTTTTTTAAATCAAATATTTCATAAATTTATGTATCTTTCATAGTTATGTGTAAATATGTTACTATTGTGATTTTTTTCTCCCTTTTTAATTGCTGTACTGTTGTATCTTACACTGTGCTGCCACTTTATTAGGTACACCTACCTAATAGCGTGTTGAGCCTCCTTTAGCTTTCAAAACAGCCTGAATTCGTCTAGGCATGGATTGAACAAGATGCTGAAAACGTTGTGCAGGAACGGAGTACCATGCAGACATGAGTGCGTCACGCAGTTCTTTGAGATTGGACGGAGGTGTAGGCCTGCAGCGAACAGTTCTTTCCAGCTCATCCCAAAGATGTTCAATAGGAGTGAGATCCAGGGACTGAGCGGGCCACTGCAGAATACGAAAACTCATTGTCATGTTCCTGGAACCATTCCATAGTGATTCGGGCTTTGTGCACCGGCGCATTATCCTGCTGGAAGTAACCATCTGACTGAGGATAAACTGTCGACATGAACGGATGCACCTGGTCAGAAACGATGTTAAGGTACGATGTGGCATTCAGACGTGAATCTATGGGTATCAATGGACCCAACGTGTGCCAAGAAAACATTCCCCACACCATAACACTGCCCCCTCCACCTTGCACAGCAGTCGCCAGACATGACGGATCCACGGATTCATGTTGTTTTCTCCAAATTCTGAGCCTTCCGTCAACATGATGCACCAGGAATTCGAGTCGTCAGACCAAGCAACTGTTTTCCAATCTTCGATAGTCCAGTGCTGGTGTTGCTGTGCCCACAGGAAGCGTGCTCTCTTGTTCTTCATTGATAACAAAGGTACGCGATAGGTACGCATTGGCTGTTGTAGTCCATTCGCGACAAAGTGCGACTAGTGGTCCGTTGCGATATTTTTTTCTGCGCATTTGTATTCTGACGTGATGTGCGACATTGTGGCCCGTCTGTTTGCTTGCACAATTCTAGCCATCCTCCTCTGACCTCTCTCATCAACAAGCGATTTTCTTCACATGACTGCCGTTGAGAGGATGTTTGTTTTCTGTTCGTTGCACCATTCTCGATACACCCTTGAAACTGTGGTGCGTGAAAAGTTCAGGAGAACTGCCCTTTCAGAGATGCTTTGTCCAGCATGTCTTGCACCTACTACTATGCCACGTTCGAAGTCCTTTATATCGCTCCTTTTCCCCATTCTTGCTACAGTTTATTCGCTTAACTGATAAAAAGGTTGTTCTGCTACAATTATATCCACAACTCTGGTCATGTGACTTGCAATGTTGTGGGACAAACCATTTGTGTGCACAGCAGGGGTGTACCTATTAAAATGTACCTATGGCAGCACAGTGTATATTTATGTTCACTATTGTATGATATGTACAATATGATAGTTTTTGAACACATTGTAAGAGAGTAAAACTGTATTGTGTGATCTTAAATAAATAAATAAATACGATCCAACCAGTTACGTTGTCCTCTAGGAAAAAAGAAAAAAAAATGATGTTAGAGCCACCATTGAACTACTTCCTTCACACGTATTTCCTGAAAATTACAATCTACAGAAATTCAAGTCTAATGTCAACAAGTATCTTCATTCATTTTCCCAACTTCCTTCCCCCACTCTTTTCCTCTTGTATATTAATCACCTTCTTCCATTGGCCGAAAATCCTATCGAAAGATGATAGCGCATTACATTCCACTTTTTTTGAGAAACCTTGTCCTGCTCAATCAGCTTCAACTTCTCGAATATCCACTGCCAATTCCTTAAATGCTGACCTTCAGGTATTTCTCCAGTGGGGCAAAAACAACTTAGTTGATTTCAATCCTTCTAAAACTCAGTCCTGTCTTACATCTCACAAAAACGAGTCCTCTGCTCCTATTCTTATCTTCGACGACACTCAGATTTCTAGACAAGATGACATATCTCTATTAGGGATTAACTTGCTTGCTTCTAATCTCTCTTGGCACAAACACATCACAAATATTGCTCCCTCTGCATTTAAAAATCTGGGTTTTCTCTTTCATCTCGATGTTACTTTTCTTCTAAACAACTACACACCCTCTACAAACCTCAAATCCGCTCTACCATGGAACATTGTTCCCACATCTGGAGCGGTTCTCCCATAACCTCCCTCAGGCTTCTAGACTCCATTCAAAAGAGGACAGTTAAGTTAATTAATAGCCCATCTCTTACAAAGTCTCTCCACCCTGTCGCATACATGTTGTTTCTGCTACATACCTTTTCTATTGATACTTCCATGGGCATTGTTCTTCTGTATTGGCTTCTATAATTCCCGCTCTCTCTTCCATCTAGGCTGAACACGTGCCGCAGCCAGTCAGTTCCTTTTACTGTCCAACTTCAAACTCACAGAACCAACTTTTCTGCGTCTTCATTTAATCCTTCAACTTGTTTTCTGAAACAACCTCTCGTAACACGTATTTCCCAACAATTACAATCTACAGAAATCCAAGTCTAACGTCAACAAGTATCTTCTATCATATTCTCAACCTTCAACCCATGCGGAGTGCAAAGCACTATAGGTTCTAAGACTTTCGTGTTTGGGAGTTTCATTAAAATAAAAACAAAACATATGGCCGTGCGTGTTATGTCCATAAGCACATAACATGCACGGTCTCTGGTCGATCTGCGTTTCGTTGTAAGAAAACACGAATCTCTGGAAAGAAACCGTGCTGCACACTCCGAGACCAACGAACTCATCCACGGAGTGAAAAACCACATAAAATTTCCTCGCATCATTGAAGACATGATGCGAGAACAGTGGGGAGAACAGTGATTGTAACTACTTTGCTACCGGGTAGATCTGTCCTCTAGGAACAGGTGATCCATTCTTCCTGCGTAAAGTTGGACTAGGATGTTTATATAGTTAAAGCTCCCAAATTCTGGAACTTTTAGCTTAAATCCAACACTACATCCCAAGGAAGTGAAGATGCATGATGCAAGGCGAGTCTACGTCTTACCTATACAGATATTGCGAAGACCATCTAACGTTCGTGAAGGTCAGCTAGCTCCAGTGACTCATAGCGTCACAGGGAATACTGAGAAGAGAAACTTGAACCAACGTACAGTATTGTAAGCAGAAACCAGTTTCTGACAGTTCTTTTGAAGGATGTTAAACGAACTCGCTCTGTCTTAGATTTTGGTTTGGTTTGGTTTGGTTTTTAATGGCGCATTGGCAGCTAAGGCCATAATGCGCCAAGACAATCTGTCTTAGAACAGATTATATATGTTTATTAAGGATGCAATTCGAAGCAGGCAGAACATACCCATTTCTTTAGCATTAAGAAACTAATGAGAAGTTCAAGATATTCAAATACATTTCGATGTGTATTAAAGATACTAAGAATAGAACATTCCTTTAAACGGGTCACTTATTCATAAGTCTCAGGTGTAGTAACACAGCCTTGGATTATTGGAGTAACTAGGATGAGGCAGGTGAGGCAGGTGCCCTGGGCGCCAAATTTGTAGGGTGCCATTGTGCAGCCTATCGTGGTTAAAAAAAAAAATGCAAAAATTGGAATTTTTGCATTTTCCAAAACAATTTTGCATTTCTTTATTTGCCCTGGGCGCCATCAACCCTAGTTACGCCACTACGGCTTGGATACATTCAGGAAGTTATATTTTAGTGCTGCTTCTGAAGGATTAAAAGTAGAATCGTGATTGAAACCTTATCAGAGGCCGACTTTTCTCCAGGAAAATGACATCTAATTGGCTTTCTTGCGTTCACCGTCTGCTGAAACTTGAATAATCTCCAATTAATGACTTTATAATGTGTTGGCCGATGCCCAAACAATAATTTGCTTGTGGATTAGTTTTTCAAATATTTTTAAGGTGGCACATCCTACTGATATTGGGAAAAAAAATCTTTACAGTCTTTGGCGTTGGTGTCCTTGGGAATTGGTTTCACTAATACCTGTTTCGGATTGTTCAGGAACAGGTGTTATGGCCTGACATAATTATAGCTTGGATAAGAATCTTGTTTTTCATCCAGTTAAACTACTTTGCCTCATTGTCGTTGGGTTTTTAGGACATCGGCAACTAAGGCCATGTTGCTCCGTGTATATTTTCTATAAATTGAGTGTATTCTGTGGTTGATTTTCTGTTTGCTGGGCGAAAAACTCCAGTTTCCGGGAGAAAAAACCAGTCTATCCTCCTCACCTGAGACCTCACCAAATTCCTCTCGTCATCGATGGGATTGAAACTTAGATATATTCCACCCAGATATATGGTGAGAATCGCGATTCTACCAACTGTGCTACCCACGAGAGCTTAGCTTTATTGAAGTTTAAAGTTATTTAAGTACTAATTTGTGCCTATGATGATTTTCTGGTTTCTCTCCTTTCTTTTCATAAGTTAGTTATGAAGATTTACTGAAGGAGGGGAATTTGAAGTAACGTTGCAGCCTGTTTCGTGTACACGGAAGTATGTGGGTGATCATGGTGGGTTGAAAGGTTTTGAAAAGTCATGGTAGCTGCGTGTACTTGTACTCCTTACAATAAAGATCATATCTATTTCTTTATTATCCAAAGTCCATAATGTTATCTCAAACTATTAAATAACAGAGAATAGTCCTAACCGATCTGCGATTTTGAACTTTGCCCCGGGGCCCACTTTCATTATGACAGTCAAGACACAGATCTTTAATGGGACATGCTACCGAAATAAAATATTTAATACTAATATGATGGGTGCGCAGTCCAAAATTCATTTGAATTCCACAAATGCAAACTCTAAAAATTAAAAAATAAAAAAACTTCTATTAATAACCAGCGTTCTTTATAGGAATTCATTTTTGATGTAGAGGGTCACTATCCACAGAAATATTTACAATAGAGACATACACAGCGAAAATGAACAAATTCAAGAATAAAAAAAAAAAAAATCCAAAAAATATTCAGAAAAAACTATTATTTAAAATTATTTTTATAAAATGATTTGAAAATTAAAATTTAAGTTAATTTTATTTAATTCATTAGATAATTTATTAAAAGCGCTACTTATTAAATGGAAATTTATTTTGGAACCTTATTTTAAAGGATAGCTTTTAAGGCCTCATTTTAGGACAGATACAGAAAAGGGCAACAAGATTGGTGAGGGGAACGAAGGGATGGGCTTACCAAGAAAGGCTTAAGTTCTGAAAATTGCAGCATCTGGAGACTAGGCACCTGCGAGGTGATCTGATTGAGGTGTATTGAATGGGTTGAGCAGGCTCAATGTTGATGGGATTCTTCTTCTTGCTCAGATTACGAACCTGGGGAGGGGGCATAAATTCAAATTGAGGAAAGACAGTTGTAAAATAGATGTGTGGAAATTTGCCTTTAGCCAGCGGGTAGTTGATTGCCGGAACAAACTTCCATCTGTCATTGTGGAAGTTGACAGCTTAAATAAATCCACAGAGGAACTGGATAGACGTTTAGAGGGAATGGATGTGTGAAATGATTTTTTTTTTTTTTGGCTGATGCTACATAAGCTTGCATTACGTGCTTCTACTACTATATCTTGTTTTCCTCAACTTTAACAAGTGTTAAATCTTTTATGGTTAGTGGAAGCGGCCAATTTATTTATTATTATTAATTTTTATTATTATTTTGTTTTTAATTTTAATTGCGACTTAGCTGACATCTATGTAATGGTATAATACATATCCACTACGAAATTATTTTTATTACTTTTAAGCTCTTTTAGGTAACATTGAGGTAAAAGAACTGGATTCAACTTACCGGTGCTAGAACCCGTTTCACCTCCCCAATCACATTGGTAACGTCCTTAACTGAGCAGAGGACGTGGGTCGAAACAACAACCTCTACACTGCCGCTAGAAATCTCCGACATATCCTCCGCCATGCCGATCACCACCTTCTCCAGGTTGACATTAGTATATTTCTTCAATTCCGTACGGAAATAATCCTCAAAAGAGGGGTTACAATCGAGGGCAATCAGACGTGTGTTCTCCGGATAGTACTCTAGATTACCACCGGTACCTATACCGATTTCCAATACAGTCGGTGACCTGCCCTTGGTACTTAAGAGCGTATCGAGGCCTGCGATTCGAAACAGTTCTTTTCTTAAAGGCTTTATCAAACTTTTAAAGCGAGGCCCGCATAGTTTGGAAAATATAAAAGCAAACCATTTTTCGTTAATACTTTTGCTGTAATTAAGCAATAAGAAGAACGGAAGTAAGATGGTCACGTTACAAAACCACAAGAAGCAAGACAGAGCTGTGTACAGTACGGCTTCCATTATTACAGCGATGCGAGCGCCTCTAAGCAAACATCACAATATCAAAAGCCAAAAGAGAGAAATTTTGTTACAGATGACGTCACTCGGAGAGGAAGGGAAGGAGGGTGAGATATAGGTGACGTTTCTATAAATCTTGATTAAATGTCATCCATGGAATCACTGACCTTGAAAATGTTATTTCCGTATCGTAAGCCCTCGCCGATTATGTCATCCAGTGATTGGTTCGGGATCTCGAATGCTCTGTTTCGCTAATATGCTTTCAGCGCATCACAAAAGACAACTGGCCTGGCTTCCTGCATGCATTTATTTATAGATGGCGCATAATAGGATGGCATATATGAAGGTAAATATTTAATAATAATATAAATATTAAATATTTATTTATTATATAAATAAATATTATAAATATTATGTAATGATATTCATTATAATAATGAATATCATTACATAATATATTTAGAATATATATCATAATATAATGATATCATAACATAATATTATCATAATACAATATAATAATATTATATCATAATATCGGTACAGAAATCCGTCTATGTTAACAAGTATCTTCTTTCATCTTCTCAACCTTCAACTATAGTACTTAGTATAATACCTCTTCTGTTTGGGGTTTTCACAAAAAAAAAAAAATAATAATAATAATATATATACACTGAGTGGACAGAAATCATGGGATACCTACGGGTAGGCCCACCTTTCGCCCAGATAAGGTCAGTCAGACGGAGAAGCATTGAGTCCACTAGTTCACGAAAGTGTCCCACAGGTATTTCCATCCATGCTTGCTGCACCACTGTCCATAATTCCATCGCATTCCTGGTGGGAGGATAAAAAGCTGGAATTGACCTTTCCACAGCATCCCAAAGATGCTCCACAGGGATTTTGTTCGGTGAACCGGAAGGCCATTTCATGGTGTTAAAATCTGGGGAATGATCTTCGAACCATGTTCTAGTCACCATTGAACTGTGTAGCGGCGCATTGTCCTGCTGGAAGAGGCTATTGCTCTGTGGGTGCACGATGACCATGAACGGATGTGAATGGTCTACAAGGATGGACACGTAACCTGGACCGTTCAGAGATGCGTCTAGACGTACCAGAGGTCCGAACGTGTGCCAGCTGAATGCGCCCAAGACCATTACTGACCTTCCTCAACAGTTCCTTGTTGACATAGCGGGTGCACATCTTCGAGCGGTTTCCGCCAGATACGCACCCTCCTGTCAGCTCGAAATAACTAAAAACGCATCCTCTTTCGTTGAAGTCGGCGGTGATTTGTGTCATCGTCGCTCTCCGGTTGGACGAAACAATGCGAGACATACGTCGACGGCCACGTTCATCCACCACCTTTCTCCGCGCACAGCGCTGTCCACGATGAGACGTTATTCAGGAAATGGCGTGTTCCTGATACACTCTTGATACTGTCGAACGGGGACACTGCAATTTCTGCACCACCTGTGAAATGCAATAGAGTAACCCTAACCCATGCGTCGGGCACCCACTATCATCCCTCTTTCAAAGTCAGTTAGCTCACGACGTTTACCATACTGACATCGAATTACGTCTACGTGAATGCAGTGTACCTATATACTTGCCAAGAGGTGGGTTCGTCCACTAGACAGGGGCGAAAGCGTCGCGTTGCCCAGGAACCAGGTACCTCACTAATTCTGTCCTTTGAGTATATATACATAAGACATGCAAGTTAGTGCATTGCATCAAGTCTGTACATAGTAAGCCAACCGAAGTTAACTACATGGCATCGTTTTTATTTTTTAAATCACATATTGTAAATATTGTACTACTTCGAATAAGTAACGCTTATCTATCGGAGAAGACTATTGTTACTTATTCTCAGTGGATACCACCACCCAGACGGCAGTTTCAGGGCTATTTAGCCCTTCATCAGTGGAGCGGTAGATATCCGGTGGTATAACGACTGACAACCCAGTTGTGTAATTAACTCCGAGAGTGTGCGTGCGCGCGTGCGCGTAGCTATGAAGATTGTCTAATCTTGTGCTCCTCAAGTTCATGTATTTATTTCGCGAGTTACAATAGTTTTTTTTTGCATAGTGACCTGCCTAGTGGTAATACTGTGCATCCTGTAGAAGATTATTACCCTAACATTTTAGGTAATTATGATTTTTGCATGGTCTGTTTCTATCCATATATTCACATTTGCCAGCGTTGCTTGTCTCCGAGGCCTGAATTCAAACTTCACTTCTGTTGGCCTACTCTGCTGGCTAACCACTGTCCGCTTCCGACTATATCACAAGGTCAAGCAGTACCTCTGCGGTGGACGTTTTCCGGCAGTTGACTGCTTGTAAGGTACGACTTTTATAACTCTGACCTACTTATGCATCTGTTTAGCTTAAGAGATTGCATGTTGACAGCGAGTTAGAAGGAACTTAGCAAACTAATTCTGACTATTTTTGTCTACTTCTGTCTGGCAATCAAGTATTCGATAAGATGACCGCTTTTGCTGGACCCACTCATCAACAGGTCTCAGATGGCCCAGGTGCTCTTTCAAAACTTACTTAATTTGTGCCTCTCCGGAATTTAGCATACACTTCAAGTTAGTAAGCTGCCCAATTGCAGCAAGACTTTGTTGCTCCCTGCCTTTTCACCTACCCGATTACTGCCTTTCTCGACGTGCCATCCGCCCCCTTTTCCAACTCAGATCCTTCGCTTATAATTCAGCTGTATGCAATGAAGGATAGAACGGGCGTTCAGCAAAAGTCCTGTGCCGAATGTGGGTTCAAACCCGAGGCTCCGGCATTACTTTGTGCTACGTGTCGTAGAATCTTCTGTCGTGATTGCCAGCCACCTAAAGTTAAAAGGTTGAACAAACAACGGAGAAGAAAATGGACCTGCCACCTTTGCGCAAGTAACCCAAAAAGGATGACTTGCTACCAGGTTCACACGAAGGAGAGATTCTTTGGTTTATGCAGAATGTACTCAGCCTAAAAAACAAGCTTCATTGTCTCCAGACTCTTCTATTGCTTAATGAGTTTGATGTCATCTGCCTTACAGAAACATGGTTAACGGCGGATAGACAGCTTGATCTTACCCATTTTAACACCCCTTACAAACACGTTGGGAATCACAGGATTAACAGGCGCGGCGGAGGTGTTGAAATCCTGTTCAACAATCGATTCCAGCTAATAAGGACACAAGTGAGCCAGTCAAACAACTTTGAGGCAATCTCCCTGACGCTGAGGAGTCCTCTTCTTCAAATCCAATGCTGCCTGGTTTACCTTCTTGCAGACCACAATGAAGACTCTAGAGCTGAGCTGCTTACGTGATTAGCAACCAACTTAGTGCCTAAAATTCCAACTGTTGTAGCAGGTGATTTTAACTTGCCACTGCCCAGGCATGGGAATGCCCTTGAGGCCACTCTTCGGGCCTTTAACCTTACACGGTTAGTGACGCAACCAATTAGAGCGTGTCAAGCGCTGGACCTAATCTTCCACAACTTGCAAGATATCAAACTCCTACCTAGCAACTTTCGATTCCAATCTGATCACTTGCCAATTGCATGTAAACTATCCTTACAGAGCAATTTTGTAGAGAAGGCCTAGGATAGCCTTCTCTACCAAATATCTGATCTGAAGCCAGAGATCATTCTCCAATGCTTGATTGGGTTTGACTGGGGACGTCTCTATTCTGAGCCATTGGAGGATGCCGTTATGCTCTTGTCCGAACAATTGAAGTTAATTGCACTATACGGTGCAGCCAGAATCACTAGGATTGGTAACAAGTCGAATCGGGGTTTTAATAAGAAAAATAAGATGGCTTTCATCAAGAAGCAGAAGGCCTACCGGAAATGGCAGAAAACTAAACTTCCCTCAGACCGTTCCATCTTTAAGAAAGAAAGAGCTTGCTTCTTGAAAAAGAAAAGGCAGGTCCTTAACCAAGCTGTTCTCAATAAGTTGAAGAGTGGTAGAAGGATCCTTTCGCATCATCATCATCTAGCCATTGACAAAAAGCTTGTCCAGGAATGGGCACAGTTCAGCTTACTGCAGGCAGATTTTCTTGACTCTGATTCCTCTCTCTCGCAGGAGGACTGGTTACCTAGGGCACACTTGTCTGAAATAGAAGTAACTAGAGAGACCCTAATTGATGTCATGAATAAACTACCCAACAAGGCCACTGTAGGTCCGAATGGTTTCCCACTCTTTATTATCAAAATTTGCAGCCCATATATAGTCGACCTTCTCCTTCACCTTTTCAGACAAATTCTGCAATCTGGAATAGTTCCTTCAATTTGGAAAACTTACCATGTTAAGCCCGTTCCAAAGATCAAGTAACCCAAATCTCCTAAAGACCTGCGACCAATCTCCATCAGTTGCTCTTAACTCAAAATTTTTGAAAAAATAATTCAGCCAACAATTACCCAGCATTGCTTTGCACACCGAGTACCGAGTACCTCTGCATACCGTTCTACAAAGGAGATCCACAACTACCAATCTTCTTGATACCCTCTTCAGAACTCAGCGCACCCTTAACAACAAATCACAGATTGATATCATATTCCTCGACATAAAATTGGCTTATGACAAAATACACCTCCCAGCTCTTTTTACCATTCTGAAACACTACTTCGGTCTGGCAGATACCTTACTTCAAATTTTGAAGTCTACTTTACTTCCTAGACACATGTCTGTGATCCATAATGACTTTCAAGTAACTATTGACATCTCAAGAGGCATCCCGCAAGGAAGAGTACTGTCAGTTATCCTGTTTGCAGCAGTTTTGAAGCCTTTCCTTGCTCAGAATCCGAACTTTGTCTCTTATGCTGACCATCTGAAGTTCTACGTGAGCTCAGATCATAATCATCAGATTCATGATATCAACCAACAAACTTCTAGGCAGATATTGAGCTTGGAAAGTTATCTTGCCGCAATTGGGCTGCATCTGAGCCCTTCCAAATCAGCGCAACTGACGATAACCAAGAAGAAAGTCAAAAATGATATCAAAATCTTTGTTAGTGGGGAACCGGTGCAAAAGGTGACCTCTCATACTGATCTTGGCCTCACCTGGGATGCTGGGCTCACATTTCAGCCTCACAAAGTGAGGCTGAAATGTGAGGCTGAACCAGCGCTGCTTGTTTGTTTTATCCTGAGGTGTATTACGCCGATTCCTCTCTATGCTTCAGAAATTTGGTCATCTGCCTTGCCTCATACCTTCAGAAGTATCTCAGTTTAGAGTGCTGGTTGCTTAGATGGATGAACAGGGTGGTAGGCCACCCCTTACTATCTCCCGATCTATCCTACAAGCAAATCTGGGCACCACTCCCTGGAGACATGTCATCACGACAAAAAATGTCCTCAAGCTGGCACGGCTTATAACGAGGCGAATTGATGTTCATCTGTATCCACATTAATCCCTGGCCCGAGGAGGGCAAGAGGGGAGTACCCCGACTCCTGTCTCCCTCTGCGTCTTACGCTGTCAAGCATTGATTCCCTGAGGAACATGTTTCCAGCCAATTGTCTTCGGATCTTCAATAAATTTAGGACCCACCCTGATAGGTTCTGTGAAGACAAGCCCTACAGGAAGGAAATCTTCAAGAACTGCTACCAGATAATGAATCTATAATACTCACCTGCTCCTGGACATGACTGACTTGTGTTTTTTTTTTTAATTTGCCTATTTGTATATGACAAAGACTTTTTGTCTCCATGCAATCATATATTTTGTATATTATTGTATATTTAATCCTGTAAAAGTCTCGGGTCGAGCACGCATGTTCTCTTGTTTATTGTACCTTGTGTTCCTCGCACCTTAGTCTGTAAATATTCACACCCTTCTGGCACAGAGCCGTCCCGGGGTGATCCAAGGTTTCTTGGGAAATAAACTGATTTTAATAATAATAATAATAATAACTCCACAATACCAGTTGTTATATTATACACATGAATTAGACAACAAACTCAAGTAAAAGACGTTGTTATCAAAACTAAAGAACTGAAATGGACTTGGGCAGGACACATAGCTCGAGGACATGATGACAGATGGAATAAGAAAATAACAGAATGGTACCCAAGAGGAACTCCGCCATTGCCGGTCCCAAGCTCGGATGAGAAAGGAGGAGGGGGGGGGGAGGAGCATACCTCATATAAAAAAAAACCCGGGCTCCGCTGGCTCCGGCCGACAGTACCTGGGATGGGCCCCTGCCTGGGTTACAGGTGAAGATGGAGGATCTATCTTCAGCAACAGTGGAAGTCTGTCACTCTTCCAAGATACTGGATCCATCTAAATTGTGGACTATGCAGCAGAGGAATAGCAAATTGGCTGAATTATCTGCCTTAAACCCTATGGATCTCAGTCATTGTAAGATAAACATTCATGTTACTGCGCCCCGGGTAACCGACGCGGATTCTCTTATACCAAGGAGAACAGCTGTGAAGAAAGCAATATGGTCAGCCAAAACTAAAATGTATCTCTCAACGTTGAATGTAAGATCGCTTTACAAGCCAGGGAAAATAAAATTGGTAGAAGAAGAATTGAAAAGGATCAAATGGGATATCGTAGGAACGTCAGAGACACATTGGACAGAAGAAGGAACACTTGATATGACAGAAGGAAGAAAATTTTACTCAGGGAGAGAAGGCAACATACATAGAGAAGGAGTCGCTTTCATAGTAAAGAAATATTTGTTAAATTCAATAATAGAAATTCACCCACACAGCTCAAGAATGATAAGTTTAAGAATAAAAGGAAAAGAAAAAGGAATCATCATAAAATAATCTAGGTATATGCTCCAAACCCCTCACATGATGATACAGAAACAGCTGCCTTCTATTCAGACCTACAAGAAACCATAGATAACACAAACAAAAAATATATTTTAATAATAATGGGAGACTTTAACTCAAAAGTTGAAGGCTTTTCGACAGACTTCAACGACATATTAGGGACAGGAAATAGAAATGAGGGAGGAGAAGAACTCTTGAATTTCTGCAAAGAAAATAAACTATTCATCACCAACACACAGTTCTACCACAGATCTCAACATAAGTATACATGGACATCACCAGATGGAAATACAAAAAAACTGCATTGACTACATTTTAATAAATAACAACTGGAAATCATCCATTCAAAATGTTAAAACTCTTAGAAGTACAGATTTTGACACCGATCATGAACTGCTAACAGAAACAATTAAATGGAAATTTAAAATACAAAGCCAAAGAACAATAGAGCAACATTAAATATATCACGATTTGAAGAAGAAAAAATAAAGGAAATTTATGGGAAAACACTACACTCATCATCTGTAGAAAATATATGGGAGAAAACTAAACAAATGACTAAAGATGCAGCCTTAGAAACCTTGGGCACAAAACCAAAACCAAATAATCCTTGGATTACAGCAGAAATTTTAGATGTATGAACGGAAAAAAGACAAATGAAAAACCTCCTAAACAAAGAAAATAGTCAAGAAAAAAGGAAAAAATATAAAACCCTAAAAAAAAAAAAAAAACAGACAACCTATGTAAAACTGCTAAAAGAAAATGGTTGGAAGACAAAGCAAAGCAATGCGTTTATTTGCCTCTTCGCGACTAAAAATGTGGAAAGAATATTTACCAAACCCTGTTCAAAGGGGAAGGAAAAAACGCTGTTGCCTTAGATAATAGAAGAGATAAAGCACCCTCGATAACAAAAGAAGAAGTTCAGAAAGCAATTAGCCAAATGAAGAATGACAAGGCACCCAAAATGATGGTATCCAAGCAGAACTATGGAAATTCGGAGGCAATGCAATGTTTAAACACCTCGCACAATCGTTTAATCTAATTTTATTTGCAGGTGATATACCAGAAGACTGGAAAAGTGGAATAATAGTACCTATACACAAAAAAGGAGATAAAGAAAATTGTCAGAATTATAGACCCATTACCCTTTTAAACCATATATATAAAATATTCATCAGGATCTTAAAAATAGGATACTTAAAACATATGAAGAAACAATAGGGGAAGAACAAGCACGATTTAGAAAAGGCAGATCAACAATAGACCAAATATTCGCACTAAACATCATTGCAAAAAAATATTGGAATAAGAAGAAACCTCTTTATCTGAGCTTCATCGATTTCAAGCAGGCAATTGACTCTGTAAACAGAGAAAATTTAATGAAGCAACTACAAAAAACCCCACTTGATCAAGAAATAATGTTTGTAAACAATTTTTACAAAAATACAAGAACAATAGTAAAATTCAACAACCTTAAAACAGATAAATTTGAAATAGAGAAAAGAGCCATGCAGGGATGCCAATTATCTCCATATCTATTTAATATCAACCTAGAAGAACTAATGAAATCAACTGAAGAAAAAAGAGGCACAATAATAAATGGAAAAAATATATACCACATAAAATATGCAGATGATTTTGTGATTTTAACAGAAACCAAAGAACAACTAAAAGAAATATTAACAAACATCGATAAAGCAAGCAACAATTATGGAAATCATATTAATATAAATAAAACCAAAGTAATGCAAATAGGAAAAAACATAGAAGACATAAACATAAACATCCAAAATCAACAAATAGAACAAATGCAAAAATTTGTATACCTGGGCTCTCTAATAACCGGAAACCTAAGTAATGTTGACCAAATGAATCACAGACTGAACATCGGATGGACAAACATGAACAAACTCAAAAACATGGAAGAGCAATAAAATCTCAAATAGTCTAAAAATTAAACTATATGAAACTGTCATCACCCACGGTAACTTATGGATCAGAGAGAAATGGAGAATAAATAAGAAAGAAAGGCAAAAAATAATGTCATTTGAAATGAGGTGTCTAAGGAAAATCAATAAAACAAATTGGAGAGAACATAAAACTAATGAACAAGTAAGGAGAGATCTGAATTTTGAACGCAGAATAATAGAGCAGATCTTCAAAAAAACAACTTCAGTGGTTTGGACATGTGAACCGGATGAAACAACACAGGCTGCCAAATGCAGTACTGACAGGAAGAATTGGAGATAAGAGACCACCAGGAAGACCCAAAAGAGAATGGCTCCAATGCCTAAAGGAAAACACAGGCTTTCAGAGTTATCAACAAATGATGCAAGATTCAAGAGATCGACAACAGTGGAGGACGAGATCTAAATAGGAACTGAACTCGTGTCAAACGGAAGAGTAGAATGATGACCCAAGAGGAGCTAAAAGAAAACCTGGAAGACAATAATGGAGATGGACAGATGAAATTCAAGAGTTTGTGGGCAGTAAATGTATGGCCATTGCAAAAAATAGCTGATGATGATGATCAGTCGTTATACTACCATCCCACCCACCGAAGAAAGGCCAGATAGCTTTGAGACGGCCGTCTGGGATGGTAGTATCCGCTGAGAATAAGTAACAATAGTCTTCTATATTGCGGAAGTGTTACTTATTCAAGTATAACGAACAGGCAACTCGTTGTGATGGAATTAGCAATATGAGATGTAAATAAAACATGCCGTGTAATCAACTTCGGTTGACTTGATTCCATCCACTAACTTGCATGTCTAGTAAGCTTTCATTAGTGCGAGGCATAATTTTTTAATGAATTATAATTATATATACACGTGTGTACAAATGCAAACTCGTAGTACTAACTCTGAACATTTATAACACGCTTTCTCAAACATCTTTGAATATAGTTGATTTTTCAAAAACATTTATAGTATTACCAAATTAAATCATCATTGCTAAGCAATGCTCAAAACAATACATACCGGTACGCCCAGTTTGGTCAACTTGTATCATTATATTTTACCTTTAGTGTTATTATTTTCCCAGGATGGCCTTTATTTTATCTCATTTTTAGAATAAATTTCGGGGTTTTTAAAGCACTGCAGGATAACATTTCGTTTTATTGTTGTTTACATTAAAGATTATAAGATGACTCTAGTGGTCTCAGACAGTTTTTAAAAGTCTATATAGTGGGAACAACTGTTGATGTTACCATCAGCAAATTCTAAATGGGAAGCATTCAAGGAATTAATCTGGGAAGCTACTAGGTTTTTCATACCAACTAAGAAATACTCTTCAAGGTATAGGTCTAAATGGATGGCATATGAACTGATGAAACTCGTGGCAGAAAAGAAAGTGCGTGGGACGCATATAAATTATCGGGCGACACAGAAACCTATGGCAGATATAAACTATTTTGTAATCAGTCAAAAAGGAGGTTAGGCAAGCGAAGGCAGACTACGAAAAGTCTTTAGAGAAGGATGCAAAGAAAAACAACAAAGTCTTTTTCATTTATGCAAACACTAGAAGGAAGGGGATGAATGAAATCGGTCCGCTCAATATTGATGGTTTGACTGTTGATGATTCTGCTCAAGTTGCTGACAAACTGAATGAATATTTTGCATCTACATTTACACATGAGGAATTATTTAGGGAAGGGGTGCCGGACGTTTAGCATTTTTTGATAAATTAAATGATTTTGTAATAACTGAGAGGAAAGTAGAATAGAAATTGTCGAAGTTAACATAACAAAGGCACCTGGGGTGAATGGGATCTATCCAGTTTTATTAAGGGAGGCAGCGAGGGAAGTAGGCAAACCCTTAGCCACAATTATGAGATCATCCTTGGATTCAGGGGAGGTCTCCGCGGACCGGAGATGCCTAATTCAAAAAGGTGGATCAAATGGTGACACGAGTAATAACAGACCTGCTAGTTTAATTTCTGTTCCAGGGAAAATATTGGAGTCACTGGTGAAATAAGTAATGGAGGATCATCTAGACCAGCCGCAATTATACTTCAGACACATGGGTTTGTTAAGGGTTAATTTTATTTGACCAATCTTATTGAATACTACGATGTGGTCACAAGCGAACTGGATGCAAAAAAATAATTTTGTTATCATAGTACTTGGATTTCATGGAAGCTTTTGATGCTGTTCACTTAAAGGACTGTTGTACAAATTTGAGCAGTGTGGCATTAAGGGGGAGTTGCTGCTATGGTTAAGGGGATGGTTGAGTAGGAGAAGACCAAAGACAGTGGATGATAATCAATGGTTGCCCTTCGTTGACTAATGTTATTAATGGAGTCTCCCGGTGTTCGGCCAATTGTTGTTGTCTATATTTATCAATAATATTGATGAAGATATGTCAGGCTTAATGTCCAGGTTTGCAGATGATACAAAGGTTGGAAAGGGGTTAATGACAGTAATGACAGCATCCTACTGCAACATGATCTAGAAAAGTTAGGCAGATGGTCTGAGAAACGCCAATTGAAGTTTAACATTGATGAATGAAAAGTACTGCATATGGGTAGCAATAACTCCAGAGTAACGTACCAACTGTGTGGTACTACACTCAGGGTAGTGGAAAATGAAAAAGACCTGGGGTATTGCTATATTTAATACCACTCATATACCACGCTAAATTAATAATATAGTTTATTACGCTATTCGTCTAAAACCATACGCATACCCTTACTGACGCCATCTTTTTTTTTTTTTTTTTTTGCTGATGCTGTTTGCTTTCTTGCATGCTTTGCCACTTCTAATGCTAATGCCAAACTCTTATGAGTCTTGGCATTGATTAAAAAAGTTGTCTAATATCCTTTTAAGGAAATGCCTCTTTCTACCTTAGTTAACCCTTCCCCTAAAACCATTGTGATTTGAGCTAGTTGAAATATGACTGTAATTTTTCGTCCCATCATGTTCCAGACATGATCAATAGGAGACGAATCAGAAGATCTAGTCGGTGTGGGAAACATATCGACATTGTAGAGAAAATACCTTTCATCTATAATTCGTATATATTGGTTACTTATAAATTACGATGTTATCACTTTAGGGGTTTCTGACAATAATAGCGATATGTGATCGATCAGTGTCCTCTTAGAGAAATTGCAAAAAGACAAGTCTAAGTACAGTTTCAAAGCAATGTCTGTCTGTGAGATTATCGTCAATAAAAATCAGGGATTTACCCGCTGTCATAAGAGATATCACTTCATATCATGATTCCCCGTATTCAATTTGCATGACTTTCTTGATTTCAGACAGGAACACTCTTTCACCAGCAGTTAACCAAACAGAAGCATGATTCATCACCGAAGACGACTCATCAGCGTTCTTAATTCCTACTACCTCTACCTCTTTTACAGAGGCACGAGATGTGAGATGTGGTGAATGGAAGACGTTAGAATCCACATGACTGCAATCCCGCCTCTGCCTGTTGGTTACTAATCGAGATTCTTGACACTTGATGACTTAAAGTTGATTTAACGTCATCTCTAATCCTTTCCAAAGAGTAAATCTGTCAGCAGCAACCTGCAAGTGAATTATTCGAAACTCACGCTATGTTGGCGCTTCAGAACCTAGACAACATCTGTGGTGTATTTTGCTGTGGCCAACATCAATCAATTGTCCTATGATCTCGTCCACCATGAACAGAATTTTTCTTATGTTGACTGTCAGCTCCACGAAACCTCACCACGAGACCGTTTAAAGTCATTCAGGTCAGTATACGTTGCTCGTATACATAGACCGAACAACTGAAAAGCCTTTCTGAAAAACTGATTTACCGATATTCAGTTTTATTTCTTAACTAATAACAACATATATCACACTAACCACTGTCCCTCTTTCGTTTTATTCTGGTAATAAAGAAACATGAAATCGATTGTAAATTTAGCCCTATGTGTATTTACGAAATTACTTTTTTACTCTCTTTCATTAAGCGTGTCACATTTTGTATAAATTTTCACTCTATCTTCTAGATACAGTGATATTTATACTAGTTGGTAACTACATACCGATTATTTACTGATAAGATTGTAAGATGGATTGCTGGGTGACTGCAGAGCACAAGGTGATTAATGAATATTCTTCAGATTGGTGTAACGTCAGGAGTAGTGTCCCTCAAGGATCGGTTCTTGGACCACAGTTCTTTCTCATTTTCATAAATGATATCGACGAAGGGATAGAAGGCGTGATGTGAAATTTGCAGATCACATAAACAATGGCAAGGTCGATATTGATCAGTGCCAAGCAGCGCTCCTTCAAGATGACTTGAAGAGACTTCAAAGATGGTCAGAGCAGTGGCAGCTCTGTTTTAATGCTGCTAAATGCAAGGTCTTACACTTGGGGAACAGTAACCCCCAGATAAATTATACACTTGGTGGGGTTGAATTAAAAACAGTGGAGGAGGAAAGGGATCTGGGAGTTGCAATACGGGCAGATATGAAGTTTTCTGAACAGTATAAACAGGCAGCCAGGAAAGTCCGTGGTGCCCTG
Organism: Mastigoproctus giganteus; assembly: GCF_048544385.1. Lineage (NCBI taxonomy): Eukaryota > Metazoa > Arthropoda > Arachnida > Uropygi > Thelyphonidae > Mastigoproctus > Mastigoproctus giganteus. The sequence goes on along the minus strand of NC_143584.1, from coordinate 200,161,227 downwards.
TCGATGATTTATTGAATGCTATCCTGTGGAGATAGGGAGGTCATAATCCTACTGTATAAATCAATTGAAAGACCATATTTGAAATACTGTATTCAAGTATCGAGACCTCATCTGAAAAAAAAGACATCGAGCTTCTTGAAAAGGTCCAAAGAGACAACTCGAATGGTGAGATCAGCAGAAGGATGACCATATGAAGGAAGACTTCGATTATGTGAGCTATAGAGTTTGGCAACCAGGGATCTCAGAGTTGGCCTGCTTGAGGTGTACAAGGCTCTGAGAGGGACCAGTAAAATGAATGAAGGTGGAATTCTCACTGTTATAAAGAATTCCAGAACTAGGAGTCATAAATTCAAATTACAGGGGTTGAGGTTTAGAGTAGATTGTAGGAAGTTTTCTTTCAGCCACCAAGTCGTTGATAGCTGGAACAAGGTTCTCTCGCAGGTAGTTGAGGCTGACAGGTTGAATAAATTGAAAGTTAACTGGATACTTACCTGTGCAAGGAGGGAACCATATAATTTGAATTTTTTTTTTTTTTTTTTTTTTTGCCAGTGTAGCATCAACAACATCTATCTGCTCCTGCCTCCCACCTAAACAAGTACCTAGGTCTGGAATATTGGTTGCTCAGATGGATGAAAAGGTGGTGGGACACTCTTTTACTATCTCCAGATAAATCCACGAAACTCATCTAGGCACCACTCCCTGGAGACTTCTCATCACAACAAGGAATGCCCTCACGCTAGCACGACTTATCACGTGCCGAATTGATAATCCAGCTATATCCCCATTAAGCTCTGGCCCAAAGAAGGCAAGAGGAGAACATCCCGACTCCTGCCTCCCTCTGCAGCTTACGCTTGCAAACATCGATTCTCTGAGGGAGTTGTTTCGGGCCAATTGCCTCCAGATCTTTAATAAATTGGGTACCAACCCAGATAAGTTGTGTGAGGACAAGCTCTACAAAAAGGAAATCCTTAAGAACGGCTACCAGCTATTCAGGATCAACTACATCTGGATTTTTATACTGACAGTGAATTTAACTATTAGAAATGAGCAGATTTATGAGACACTTTTTACTTTCTGTTTTATCAGTTTTATCAAAGAAAATGGCGGATATAATAGGTAATAACAAGTGCTCTTTCAAATGATAAGATAAGCCTATCGGCCTTCTTCTTTTTTCAAGTGGTATCTGGCGAGATATTTGCTAAGGAATGGGATTCTTCCTCTTGATCAGGCTACACACATGACGAGGCGCAAATTCAAATTGAGGAAGGAGTTGTGAAATCGATGTGTGGAAGGTTGATGGCATGAAGAGAGAAAATTCAAAAGCGAGAGAGAAAGAGAGAAGATTAACCGAGAGGAACTCTGTACTGTACTTTGACCACTCGGCTGTGGTGCATAAAAATTCAAGAGTCATACTAAGCTGTTGGGAAATGCTCAAATTGGTGGATCTCAAATGATCGTGGAGTTTCATCTCTGAGATATTGTTGGACGAATTTGTAAATTATTTAGAACACTTTTCCCAAAGTCCAGTCCGCGACCCGGTAAGGTCCATGAAAAAAATGAATAAATAAATAAATAAAATAGAGGGAAGTTCTTAGAAAATATAAAGATAATCGCGTGATCCTTTTTAAAGCCCGACAGTCATGAATATCGACAAAGTTACCACTTGTAAGTGTCAGAACTAGGAGTCATAAATTCAAATTACAGGGGTTGAGGTTTAGAGTAGATTGTAGGAAGTTTTCTTTCAGCCACCAAGTCGTTGATAGCTGGAACAAGGTTCTCTCGCAGGTTTTTCGTATTTGAATTTATTCAAAACCGGTTATAGAAATATATTGAATGTTAAACCAGATTTCAGGATAACGTGTCATTCAAGTTTTTTGAATTCCCAGCTATACTCGTACAGTTTGAGACATTGCATTAAAATATTAATTTTACTGTAAAATACCTAAGTAAATAAATTTACCCTCAAGTACAGTAATGCAGTGTTTATCAAATTGTTCTGTCTTGAATTTATTTAAGCTGTGAACTTCCACAACAACAGATGGAAGTTTGTTACAGCAACCCACTGGCTAAAGGAAAATTTCTGCTCATCTATTCTACAATTGTCTTTCCTCAATTCGAATTTATGTCACCTAAGGCGATTAATCTGGGCAAGAGAAAGATTCCCATTGGCATTGAGCATGCTCAAACCATTTAAGGCCTTATACACCTCAATCAGATCACCTTCCGGGTGCCTAGTCTCCAGACACTGCAATTTGCAGAACTTAAGCTTACCTTGGTAGGAGCAGCCCCTTGTTCCTTTTACCAATCTCGTTGCCCTTATCTGTTCTCGTTCCAGCAGTTCTACACCCTTCCTAAAATGAGGCCTGTATACAGTACTCAAGGTGTAGCCTGACCATTGCCTTATACAAGGGGATAACCACCTCCTTATCCTTGCTCGCAAAATTCCTGTATATCATTGACAAGACCTCATGACTTACTCTGGCAGCCTGTCTGCATTGCTCAGAAAACTTCCTATCTGACTGCACAATTACCCCCAGGTCCTTTCCGTTCTCTACCACTGTCAGTGTAGTACCACAGAGTTGATACGTCACTCTGGGCAGTAGAGTATTGTCATTAGTGTCATTAACAACTCTACCAACCTTCGTATCGTCTGCAAACTTGAACATTAAACCTGATATACCTTCATCAATATCATTAATAAATATAGAAAACAACAATGGGCCCATCACCGAACCCTGTGAGACTCCACTAATAACATTAGTCCACGAAGAGCAGTGTCCATTGATTACTACTCTCTGTTGTCTCCCACTCAATCATCCCTTTATCCATTGTAGTAACTTACCCTTAATGCCACACCTCTCCAATTTGTACAGAAGTCTTCCATGTGCAATAAAATCCAAGTACTGTATATGATATCAAAATAATTTTTTTGCATCCAGTTCCCTTGTAAGCACATCATAGTACCCAATCAGATTGGTCAGACAAGACTTAACAGGTCTGTAATTATTTGTGTCACCCTTTGATCCCCCCTTGTGAATTGGGGACACATTTACACATCTACATTTCCAATCCATGGGGACATCCCTTGAGTTCAAAGAAGCTCTCATAATTATGGCTAAGGGTTTCAAAGGGTCTAAGGCAGATTTTTTTATTTTACTTTATCGTAGCTTTTTTAGCTGCACAAAACAGTTGATTAAAATTGATACGTTTTAATAGCAATTTCAATTTCAAAACGAAAATTGTGTTAAAAATGTTTTCTTCACCAGCTGACACGCCTACTTTATTTCGGATGAACCATTTTTATGTACGCTGTCCTGTCAGAATGTTTGTTGCGTTGATTTTTATTATTACTTCCATCTTTTAATTATAACTTTTATTATTATTAATAAATGCGTATCATATATTGTACCGCATTTGAGAGAGAGAGACAGAATAGTATTATTAAAATCAACCCGAAATTATCTTTTCCGCGAAGTGGTACTCCGCTAAACTCTGAAAAGGGATGACAGCAGTCAGTGGCGTAGCCAGGGTGGGCTCAGCAGGAACAGTGTACCTCCTCACGCACAAATCTGTTTTTTTTTTTTTTTTGTGATTGTACTTGGTGACGAAAAATCCTGGCTACGCCACTGGATAACACGATTATTGTAACTTTGAGAAACACTGTAGTAAATGGATGCACATGAACAGAGAAAGATATTAAAAAGATATGGAAAGATATATGAGAGAGAGAGAGAGAGAGGAGAGAGGGAGACAGAAACAGAGAAAATCAAGAGAGAGAGAGATAGAAACAGAGAGAATCAAGAGAGAGAGAGAGAGAGAGAGAGAGAGAGAGAGAGAGAGAGAGAGACAGACAGAGATAATTAAGAGAGAGAGAGAGGGAAACAGAGAAAATCAAGAGAAGGAGAGAGAGAAATGAGAAATCAAGAGAATCAAATGGGAGAGAGAGAAAGAGAGAGAGAGAGAGAGAGAGAGAGAGAGAGAAAAGCAAGAGAAAGAGAGAGAGAGAAAAAAAACAGAGAATATCAAGAGAGAGAGAGAGAAACAGAATATCAAGAGAGAGAGAGAAAATCAAGAGAAAGAGAGAGAGAGAAAAAAAACAGAGAATATCAAGAGAGAGAGAGAAAATCAAGAGAAAGAGAGACAGAGAAAATCAAGAGAAAGAGAGAGAGAGAGAGAAACAGAATATCAAGAGAGAGAGAGAGAAACAGAATATCAAGAGAGAGAGAGAAAATCAAGAGAAAGAGAGAGAGAGAAAAAAAAACAGAGAATATCAAGAGAGAGAGAGAAAATCAAGAGAAAGAGAGACAGAGAAAATCAAGAGAAAGAGAGAGAGAGAAAAAAAACAGAGAATATCAAGAGAGAGAGAGAAAATCAAGAGAAAGAGAGAGAGAGAAAAAAACAGAGAATATCAAGAGAGAGAGAGAAACAGAATATCAAGAGAGAGAGAGAAAATCAAGAGAAAGAGAGAGAGGAGAGGGAAACAGAGAAAATCAAGAGAAGGAGAGAGGGAAATGAGAAATCAAGAGAATCAAATGAGAGAGAGGGAAACAGAGAAAATCAAGAGAAAGAGAGAGAGAAATGAGAAATCAAGAGAATCAAATGAGAGAGAGAGAGAGAGAGAGAGAGAGAGAGAATATCAAGAGAGAGAGAGAGAAAATCAAGAGAAAGAGAGAGAGAAAAAACCCGGAGAATATCAAAAGAGACAGAAAATCAAGAGAAAGAGAGACAGAAAAAATCAAGAGAAAGAGAGACAGAGAAAATCAAGAGAAAGAGAGAGAGAAAAAAAACAGAGAATATCAAGAGAGAGAGAGAAACAGAGAATATCAAGAGAAAGGGAGAGAGAGAAACAGAGAAAATCACGAGAGAGAGAGAGAGAGAGAGAGAGAGAAAATCAAAAGACAGATATATATATATATATATATATAGAGAGAGAGAGAGAGAGAGAGAGAGAGAGAGAGAGAGAGAGAGAATCAAAAGACAGATAGATACAGAGAGAGAATGAGAAATCAAATACGAAAAATAAAAATAAAAAAAGAAATCAAGAGAAAATAAAAATAAAAAAGCAATCAAGAGAAAATAAAAATAAATAAAGAAAAATCAAAAGTGAAGACAGAAAAAATTAAAGAGAGAAATAGAGAGATCAAGGGAAAGACAGGGAGAGAGAAAGATAAACTGAAGAGAGGGAGAGAAGAGAATTCGAAAATGAAAAATCAATAGAAAGAAAAGAGAAAGAATAGAGAATAGAAATCTCGAAAGATAAAATCAAGAGAGAGAGAAACAGTGAAAGAGAAATCAAGAAAAATCAACAGGGCAAAAACAGAAACTATGAGAGAACGAAAATCTCGAAAGATAAAAATCGAGAGAGAGAGAGAGAGAGAGAGGGAAAGAAAAAGGAAATCAAGAAAGGTGGGAAGAGAGAAAAAGCGAGAGAGAGAGCAAAAGAGCAAATCAAGAGAGAAAGACAACAGTCAATAGAGAGATAGATTGAATAAATTTAGAGAGAGAGATAGAAAGAGAAAGCAAATCAGGAAAGATAGAAAGAGAATAAATGGAGGGAGCGACAGCGATAGAGATTAAACTAGAGAGAGAGAGAGAGAGAGAGAAAACTCACCGTGATCAAAACCCTTTTGATTTCTGCCATCACCTTGGCAACGTCTGTGACTGAGCAGGAGCACGTGGGTGGATAGAACTACGTCCCACTGTCGTCCTTCACCTCACTCATCTTCTCCGCCATCCCAATGACCACTTGGTCCACCACGATCTTCGGGTACCGCTTCACATTCGCGCGAAAGTGCTTTTCGAACAGGCGGTTCGAGTCGACGGCGATGAAGTACGTGTTTTCCGGCATGAACTTCATATTCCCGCCATCGCCGACACGATCTCCAGCACCCTGAGGGGTGCTCCTTTAGCGCGGGCATACTCCTCAAAGTCAAAAAGACGAAACAGCTCCTTCTTCTGAGCCGTGATCAGACTTCGGCACTGGGTCAGAACCTTGCAGTAGATGAAGGCGAACCAGCGCTCGTTCAGGGTCTCGCTGCAGTTCAACACCACGAACAAGGGCAGGAGAAGGGTCAGGTTCAAGAGCCACAACGCGCAACTAAAAGCGGTGTAGAAGACGGCCTCTATCACCATGATGCTCGCGCGGCCGACCAAAAGAGATTTCGCATTGCGTTGTGACGTCACAGAACGCGTGAACCGCGCTCGTAGGCGCGCCACGTAAAAAATATAAACAACCCGAAATAAAAGAACGCCCCGACAGTTACGAGTCATCGACCGATAAATACTTACGGCAATGATACGCCATTGTCGACGAGTACCGAAAATAATTTATCACGAGCTGCGCAAAATCTCCACTTTTGAGCATGCGCAGTTTCATCACTGATGCGCACACGGGTTAAATGGGTTCAAATACGATGGAAATACTTTCACAATGAAAAAAAAAAAAAAAAAAAATCTCTCTTCTGGGGAATTGATGTGCAGACTCTCAATCAAAATCCTCCTTGGGATGGCATTTTGTATGGATACCATCGATTGATTCATAACCTGGGAAGAATAATAACCAAGCACTAGAAGTTTAGATTGTTACTATACTGTATGTTTTTATTTCATATTTATACTAGCTCCAGGCCTGCAATTCATAAATTACACTGATGTGCAAAAGTTGGGAAGCTAGACCATCGTTAGAAATATCTCATCAACATCTGTTGAGATTTAAGTAAGTTTTTGAGTAGACAGATTCGTATTATGAGTGAATGATTATACGATGATTTGTGGTGGGGAGTGTTATAATCCCTTTGTTGAAAACATGCCATTTAAGCGTATTTTAGAAAGGGTGCGAAGTTTGCATTTTTGTAAATTTTCAGTTAATACTCTATCCCATTCGTTAGCTTGAATCACTTCGCGAATTCTTATTGGCTAGAATTCAACTAGACCCCTTAAACAATTTATATCAATATTAAGCCATTTTCAGAACAATTGAGCCCGTAATCATTCAGGCTTCGTGTATGCTGTTGTGTTTTCACTTTCTTTGCAAGATAAATTTTGTGGTCCATTTAAAGGAGTACAAACTCCTTGGAAGGTTCAACGAGACCGATAGTTCAAAGGAGAAACCACGATAAGACGACCGCGCAGAAGCACAACCGAAGTAAGAACGAAAACACAAGATAAGACCATATCGCTGATTTCTAAACGCAATCGACGACTTACTGCACCTGAAATCCGAGTTGAGTTCAATAGGAACTCAATTCGGATTTCAGTATAAGAAACTGTGCTGTCTACATCCGCTGTAAAACTTTGTCTTAAACAAGCAGGACTTCATGGTTCTTAAAATCAGAAAATCGAAAGGGTCGGCTTGGGATGAGAACCACCAATATTGGACAATTGAAGAGTGGCAAAATGTACAGTGGACGGATGAATCCAAATTTGAAGTTTTGGAATCAAGCGTAGAATTTATGTGAGACGATCAAATGAAGGAATAATGGTACCATATTGTTTAGTGCCTACAGTCAAGCATGGTGGTGGTTCCATCATGATCTGGGGTTGCTTCTGTTTTTCTGGAGTGGATGGCATGGTCAGAATTGAAAAAAAAAAAAATGGAATTTAAAAACCATTGTCAAACGCTGTGATTCCAAACTTTTCGGTGGGAGTGTATGAGTAGATTCATCGATAGCGTATGTGTTTACATTTCAAAGGAAATTATTTCGAAAAGGAGAGGGAACTGGCAGACCTTGGCAATATAAAAATTAAGGTAGGTCCATTCAGCAAATGACCCATCTGTGTAAATTAGTCTCTTAAACAAACCCAATCTTCAGTAAAAGGAAGTATCGGTGGATATTGCTGACAGGGAAGCTATTTTCACTCTTGTTTTCTCTTGTTTAAGCAATGAGGAAACTGTGAAGAAAATTCAAAGTGTACAATACAAACAATCAAAATGATGGATGTTATTATATTATGCATTCCCCTGGAGCGTCAACCGACGCACATAACGATCATCAATGCTGTAGGCAGTCTTCCTCCTACTGAGATTACACATACATGATGGAGCATAAATTCAAATTGAGGCAGGGTGGTTGCAAAAGAGATGTTTGGATGTTTGCCCTCAGCCAGGGGATGGTTGATCGTTGGAACAAACTTCCATATTGTTGTTGTGGAAGTGGTAGTTTGAATAAATTAAAGGAAGAACTATAAAAATTACTGGAGGAGGTGGACTGGTAATGGGGGAGTTTTTTTTTTGGGTTGATATGCTTTATAATCTTGCTTTCGTGTGTCATATGCCACTACTGTAATAACAATAATACAATACATATGCCATCTGTTACTCAATACCTGACATATCGACGATGCCACTTGGCTCCAGAAACAATCCAGTAGATCACTGTAGGATGCAGGGTGATCACCCGGACTGACTACACTTACAGACACTACAAGGTGGCCATCAGAAGCTAGCGCAAAAATACCAGCTGATCAAAGGACGTTTACCGTATTTCAAGTACGAGCTTCAGGCCGTACTAGACACCTCTACTCACACTATTCTGGGACCATGCCATCATAACGGACATCAACACCATCTTGCTGTCGCGAGTACTCATGCCACTGAGCGACACAAGAAACTGCACTTTTCAAGGGCACGCCAGTACCAACGCTGAACCACCGACATGCGGAAAATCTGTCGTCTGTTCTGACGAATCCCGTTTCTAACTCTATCATGATGGACGTATCAGCATTTGGAGAAAGCAACGTGAAGCTATGGCATCTGGATATACTGTTCCTGTTCGGCAGGCTGGAGGCAGTGGTGTTGTGTTTCGGGGACTGTTTTCGTGGCATGCCTTGGGTACTTTAATTACTGTTAATCAATGGTCCGATGGGAAAGCCAATTTTTCTATTGTCCCTGACCAAATACTGTCATCATGAAGGGGTGTACTTGATGGCATCATCATGACTGTGATTCTCGTTAACAGTACAAGGAAATGTGTTATACTACAAGGCCCTTTAGTTTGCTAATTGTTGTTTTGTGATCATGAGAATGATTTGTCTGTCCTTCCATGGTCGTCTAACTCGTATGACCTCAGCCCAATTGAGTATGTTTGGAACCGTCTGGAAAAGGACATTCAATGTCATGAAAATCCATCTGGCACTATGCGGACATTACTGGACACATTGTAAAATAATGTGTCCAGTAATGTCCACATAGCACTACCACAGAACACACTGCAATACTTTGTGAAGGCCATTCCAAGACATGCACGGGGTGTATTAAAGCCAAAGACAGCCCGACAAGATAATAGGGAGGTGTTGTTAATGCAAAGTTAAAGCTGTGTACAATGTCCTTTAACTTTGATCTTAAACAAACCCTTCAACGTTGACGACCTTAGAAACATTCATTGAAGTTATTGTTCCCGAGCTTGGAGACCAGAGTCTCAACTTTTCTACTCACCCAAAATGAATTTGACATAGTTTCTTTTCAGTGTTGCAAGTTCAGGGCGTCAACCTTAACCGTAGGCCGGCTAGATCGTCCAGTGTTGGTAGTGAATACTTGTCAGAGAAGCCAGAAAGGCTACAGCTGTCAAAGAGATCCCAATGGCCAAAAAAAAAAAAAAAAAAAAAAAAAATCGAGATCCTGGGAGTATCACTGTTTTTTTTTTCGTTGTGGTGGGTCTGGCATCGCATCCAGTAATGAAACCATTCATAATGAAACGATTCATAACTGATTTTGTTTTTAATGTTTTTTACTGCTCTTATATTCCAGATAAGTGAAGTGGACAAGAACAGCCCAAGAAGATTTTGTTCTGTGTCATAAGCAACTTTTATATCCTGGGTGAAGTCTGAAGAAACCAAATGGTTTTCGACCACGCGCATGCCATTATGGCTGCAGTGTATCCTTCTGGAACTAGGTTCTTGCAACAGGATAATGCGCATGCCAAGACCAGAATTGTATAGAAATGATTCCAGCAGCATGGGAATAAATTCAGTCTACTACATTGGCTTCCTCAGTCACAATTTGTCAATCCAATTAAGCACCTGTACCATGAGTTGGAATGCGCTTTTCGGTGGAGAGGATTTGAGTCAACGCCAGCATTTCTCTGGCACGCTTTCAATGCTTATCTCATTGAGTCCATGCCACAACGAATACAGGCTGTTTTGAGGATTAGAATGTGGGGGACTTGGATTTTCAAAAGCGCTCGCATATCTGAATGTCCAAGTCTCTAACATTTTGACAGGATAGAATGTTCACCTTTAATATTTTGACAGGATAGAATGTCCAACTCTAATATTTTGACAGGTCAGTGTATTTTTAATTTCTGATGATAAAAATAATGATTTAGAACCTTGTGATTCAAAAGCAATACAGAACAACATACTGTAATACACTCAAAGGGTGAAATAAAATCAATTACTCAGTTATTTTCAGGATATTGTATATCTGTACACGGTAAAGGAGAGAAAACAAGAAAAAAAAAAGGAAACAGCGATTTTCCAAGTAACCTTTTAAAGTATTTAAATTGCTGAGGAAACTATTAAGAAATTTACTTTGACAACCAGAAAAATATCTAAAAATATTAAATAAACTTAGTTTAACTGTTTAAAGAAACGGAACATAAAATATTTACCATCCTCCACAAAAACGTTTTCAAAGTAGGACAGACTGGATTACAACCACTATTTGAATCGCATATTGCTACAGTAAAGAGGAAAGACAAAAAGTAAAGAAGAATGTCTAATGTTGTTATAGTAAACAGAACGTTTTCAATAAGACTAGAACTTCCTTATTCAATAAGAATTAGTTTTTTTTATTATTATCTCAGTAAACTGTGACTTCTCCATGTGTGTTTGGTGAATAAATTCCGGCACCACCCATGTTTAATATTTAAATGTCATTATGTTCATATATAAAGGAAGAGTGGAATGAGCGATAGGCAGAACTACGTGTTATTTTTATTCAACCGTGTCCTCTGATTCATTGACAGTCCTGCAGGAAAGTATGGAATTTTTGGTGTTTCTAATTTTCAATCTTTTCTTGTGGGTGGCAGCACTTACTGTTTTGTTGCCTTTGGTCCTTATTTTACAGTTCTGTGAACCTGCTAAACGATTCTGGTTTGCTGCAACTTTTTCTCTCATCGTTGTACCTATGCTGGAGAAGAAAGTGGTGCCGGTCCGCAAGAAGCTCTTTGATATGTTTGATTTGGAATCTCTAACTCGTCAGAAGAGTCGTCCTCTGAAAATAGTCGAAATTGGCATTGGTAATGGACCCAATTTGCAATTTTACCCTCATAATTCCCAACTGACTGCAGTGGACGTGAATCCTTACTTTGAAACATTTTTCCGAAAAACTTTGAAAAACTTTCCTCATCTTCAACTCGATAAAGTGGTGATCTCTGGAGCGGAAAACATGACCGAAATTCCAGATGACAGCGTTGATGTATTAGTGGCCACTCATGTCATGTGTTCTGTAAACGACATTAATGAATGCATGAAAGAAATCAAGAGGGTTTTAGTACCGGTAAGAAAATTTTCCTTAGCGATATTATCAGATGCATTTATTTGTTTTAGTATGTTTGGAAGCAAAGTAAGTTCATCTAATGTCGGTTATCACGACATTAGATTTGTATAACTGGATGATTTAAGTATTCTGTGGTTTGAGAGACATAATTGGTTGGTTGGTTGCTGTAGGGTTTTTAGGAGTATCAGTATCAAGTCATGTTGTGCCATATATATATATATATATATATATTTTTTTTTATTTTTATGTAAACCCCAAACACTAGAGGTATTAGAACCTATAATACTTAGTACCGTGCTTGGGTTGCAGGTTGAGAAGACGAAAGAAGATATTTGTTGACATTGGACTTGGACTTCTGTGGACTGTAATTTTCAGGAAATACGTATGAAGGAAGGTTGTTCCAGAAAACGGCAGTTGAATGAATAAACGAGGAAGATGAAAAGTTGGTTCTGTGAGTTTGAAGTTGGACAGTAAATGGATCTTGGCTGCACGCGTTTGGATGGTTTTGAAAGAGAGAGCGGGAATTATGAAATCCAATTCAGAAGAACAGTGCCCATGGAAGTATCTGTAGAAGAGCATGCAGCAGAAAAAGTACGTCTATGAGACATATGAGACAGTGAGTGGAGAGACTCTGTTAGAGATGTGTCATTAATTGCCCTCTTCTGAATGGAATCTAGAAGCCTGAGAGAGGTTTTGGAGACACCACCCCAGATGTGGGAACAATATTCCATGGTAGAGCGGATTTGCGATTTATACAGAGTGAGCAGATGCTTGGAAGAAAAGTAGCGCCGAGAGCGAAAGAGAAAACCAAGTTGTTTAGATGCAGAGGAGGCACAGGTTTTGAGAACAAGTGGAGAAATACCATCGGGATCTGGAGCTTTCTTAGCATCAAGATTCGTCAAAATCCTTCTGACATTCTTTTGACGGAAGGTCACAGGAGGCATTGAACGGAGCGTGTTGGGAATGGTGGGAGGTGTTTTACCAAGATCATTAATACTTGAGTTGGAAATAAAATGGGATGCTAGCAGGTCAGTTTTATCCTTGGCTGAAGTGACAACAGAACCAACTGGTTTGGACAGAGGTGGGAGCAGAGATGGGCAAAAGTTGCGGCAAATAGCTTTGGCAAGAGACCAGAATGCTCGGCTACCATTAGGGCAAGAAGTAAGTTTTCTACTCTTAGCCTGTTCAAACTCTAGTTTGGACTGATTAATAACTGCTTTACAATTGTTGCGAGCTTTGGTGTAGGCAGAAAATGACACTGAAGAATTAGAAACAAGCCAATTACGATATGCAACATTTTTCTCTTGAACAGCCTTCGCACATTTATTGGAAAACCAAGGTTTAGATAAAGGACGAGATTTTAAAGTGGAGTGTGGGATAAAGGATTCTATTCCTGCCAGAATAATTTCACTGACACGATCTGAGCAAACGTCGACATCAGAAGTTTTGAAACACTAATCCGACCAAGGAAAAGAAGAAAAGAAATCTCGCAGGTCATCCCATTTTGCATTCTTGTAATGCCAAACAACACAAGGTTGGGAATAGCCATGAGATAAAGGCTCCATTAGAGAAGAGGCAATCACCAAGTTGTGATCTGAAGTGCCTAAAGACCTCTCACTTCGACCGTGTATAGAAGGGTTGTTTGTGAGAAAACGATCAAGCGTGTTGGCTGTATGATTAGGATTTTCCGGTATTCTTGTAGGTAAATGAAAAATCTGTGCAAGGTCATTAGTAATTGCAAAAGCCTCAGCATCTTTTTTTTTCTTTCCTTTTTTTTAATTAATTATTATTATTTATTTTATTTTATTTTTTTTTGGTTTTTATCATTGTTTTATTCGGATTTTTTTTTTTTTTTTGGCTGGTGCAGCATAAGCCATAGGCTTTCTTGCACCATGCGGCCATTACTAATACTAATCTCGACCAGCTGGGTCGGTGTGACTAGAAAACGGAAGCCAGCTGGAGTTGTGAACATTAAAACCACCAAGAAAAATTACCTCACTGTTAGGGAAGTTGGACTGGAGAAAGTCAAGTTGCAAAGAGAGGAAGTCAAAGAGCTCCAAGTGATTAGTGGAGTTGGGAGAACGGTAGAGACAACAGATGAATTTGACACAATGAGGTAGATTGATTTTAAACCAGAGAAGATCAAAGAGGGGAGATTCCAAATTGCCAAGTCTCTGGCAGGGAATATCAGAACGGACATATGCACAAGTACCACGTTTGAGGCGAAAGGAATGATACAGCGAATAATTTGGGCATCTGAGATGAGCAGTAGTTAAATCAACCGATAACTGGGATTCTGTCAGAAAAAGTACATGGGGTTTGGCAGACTGCAAGTGGAAATGGACATCGTTGAGATTAGAATTGAGACCACGTATATTTGTGAAATGAATTAGGAAGTGTTAAATATAATATGTCGAGGCCTCTGTAGTTGAGGGGTCAGGAGCGGGAGTGCAATAACACACGCTCTTTGAGTAGACTGGGGTTCAAGCTCCTGACTGCTAAATACAGTCGATCTACCAATCCGCACTGGACCAACGTGACAGATTACGGTCCCTTTCCTTCAACATGACTTGTTGAACAGGCAGCCATCCTGTAGTGGGCTGACAATGGCTGCAGATTTAATTTTTTTTATAATATGTCTGTAAACTGCTTGTGTTCTGTGGTCGATTGGCTGTTTGCTGGACGAAAAATCTGAGTTTCAGGGAGAAAAAAAAAATGCACCCTCGCCTAAAACCGACTAACTAAGCCATATTATGAAAAATCCCATAAAAATTCCTCGCGCCATTGATGGAATTAGAACTCCGGTCTTTTCCATCCAGTGTCGGGAGAGAGATATAATGATTCAAACCTAAGAAGTTATTTTATAAACACCCTGTATTGTGCTTTTAATAAGGGTGAACAAAAGTCTTTTAGTCCCAAAGTGAGTGATAGTTATTAATTGTTCAGATATTGATATTGGTACAAATCCTGACCTTTCTTTCAGATCCCAACCACAGTTATGATGCATTCCTTCTCCACTTTCATGTTTTAAGCGGCTACCACATTGCTTGCAAAGAGCCATAAACACGTATCAACGTCAGTGAGAAACTAATCGTATAAACCAGATCTGAAAACATTTTACATAGCCAATTCTTTTGCTTTTGAAAAAAAAAAAAAAAATTGTTATAAGCAGTGTGGGTTAATCTTCTGCGCGATACTTCACTTTCCTTATGGTGACCACTCGATAAATAGTGCCATCATTAAAATGCTGCCAAACACGCTATTGGAATTTGATCATATGAAATTTGATCCATATGTCGAAAAGGAATCTCATTTCCATTTCAACACTGTGCACAGACCAGGATTCAATATCTTCAGATTTCGCTTCCTTGTATTCCTTGTTTTGCTATTGATAGCTAATCTGTTTCTCAATATCTTGATGTTCTTTAAAGAAAAATGACAACATTTCTGAAACTGGTATATGAGCTACTTGTTATGGCAAGCCGAAATCGAAAATTTTATTCAGACTTTCTTGTTTATTCTTAATTAAGATTATCTATATAAACGGATGTAGCTCGACATTTCTAAAAATGAATGTATGGCTTAATGCCAGAGCTGACTTACCTCGATGACATTCACTGTTGATACCAGAATTCTAAGAGTAGATCTGGTTTACCACACTAAGTGGCTAATTAATTAGGGACACTACCTAATAGCCAGCAGGTTCCCTTTGGCTTTCAGAATTGCCTAGATTCTTCTTGATGTGCACTCAACGAGATGTAGAAAGCGTTCCACAGGTATGCTCGTCCATGATGTTGATTGAACAGATATTGATTCAACAGCTTTCTACAATCGTTGCAAATTGGATGATTGCTGATCTTTACTCCGAGGATCTCGTTCCGCCTCATACGACAGATATTCAATTAATTGAGATCTGGTGATTAGGATGGCTACCGCAGTAGTCTGAATTTGCTCTCATGTTCCTGGTACTAGTTCTGTACAGTCCTTGCCTTGTGATATTATCCTGTTGGAGAACCCATTCGCAGATACACTACACCCATGAAGGGATGCGCCTAGTCGGAAACAATTTAGAGATAACTTGTGGCATCTTAGTGTTGCTCCACTGCTATCAAGGGGCCCGACGCATATTGCAAAACAATTCCCCATACTGCAAGGTGAGGCTAAAAAGAAACAAGAAATATTTTTTAAAACCATTTATTTTAAATACAACAATTTCAATGTTTATCTTCTTCAAAGTACTCTCCAGCCGGGACTATGCAGCGCTCCACTCACGATTTCCAGGATCTACAACAGTAGCGGAAGCCCTCGGAAGATACTGCCATTAATTGCTCCGTTGTGTGCTTCTAAATGTCTGCTAAGTTCTCAAATCGTTTGCCTTTGAGCTGTATTTTAATTATCGGGAACTGAAAAAAGTCACAGGGCGCCAGATCAGATGAATAAGACGGTTGCACCAATGTTGTTATCTTGTTTTTCGTTAAAAACTCTGACGTCCCTCGTGGGTAGGTAGCACAGTTGGTAAGATCGCCGTCCTCCGCCTACTGGGTGGAAAAGACTTGAGTTCGAGTCCCGTCCTTGACTGGAGGAATTTTTATGGGCCTTTTTCATAACGTGGCTGAGGTAATCGGTCTCAGGCGAGTGTAGCATGGTTTTTTCTCCCAGAAACTCGGGCATCTTGTATTACACTGTCACCACTAGTCTGTTTTGGAGAAGGATATTCCATGAACTCGTGTTTTCGCCGTATTTTGGTCCTCCGATCAACGCGAAACAACAGGAACTGGGATTCATCACATCAGGCAACATTTTTGTAGTCCTCCGTTGTTCAGTGTTGGTGTTCCTGCACCAATGGTAACTGTACTTTCTTGTTCTTTTCTGACAGGAGTAGAACCCAGTTCTGCTGTCTCTTTGGTTACCATATATTACTGGGTTGCTATTTGACTTAACTGTAGCTTTTCTTTTACTAGTTAAATCTTGTCAGCTACTGTTGCCTCTCGGATTGCAGAGCTCTTTCCAATCACGTTATTTGATTATTGGATCAATCTCAATACACTTGTGACACAGGCACTCACGAAAACTCCATCAAGGTTGCAGTTCCCTAGATATTCATACCGGTAAGCCAGACGCCGTCTACCAAGCCGCATTCAATGCCACCACTTAAATCTTTTGTTTTATCCATTCTTGCACTGAATTGCACACAAACAATAGATCTACATATCTGCCCACCTTCTTTGGACTGTATGATACGAACAAGTGATGCTGTTACTGAAGGAGAGTACCATTCATGAAAACGGTGAGTGTACCCAATAAAATGTCCACTCATTGCATGAAGAATGGTTTCAGTCAAGAATGAAACCATTCTTCTGGTAATTACTTATTATTATTTCATTTATCCAACATAAATTGATTGGGTTATAAACGAATGATAAATATTGGTAAATTTGATACCAATCCTTTTTTTTTTTTCTATCTCTTTCTTTCTCTTAGGGAGGAAAGTATATTTTCATGGACCACGTCACTTGGCCAGAGAAGAGCTGGGGGCTATTTATACAAAGGATGGTGGAACCACTTTGGACTGTCTGCTTTGGAGGATGTCACTTTCGAAACGTCAAACCTCTGGTGGAAAAAGCTGGTTTTTCTCAAGTATCGTGTCAAACTGTGCCAATACAAAACCTGATTATATACATCAGGTATCACACCATGGGAGTCGCAACCAAATAATTCCACTTTGTAAGAAATATGAATACTAAAATACAGTATATATCACTATTGTACATTCACTTAATAGTACTGAGGAACAAAGAATGAAAAATAAAAAGATATTTTAATGGACAGTTTACAAACGAACCCAACAATATTCGGAATGTACCAAGCCTTTTCGTATAAAGAGATCTAAGGATCTAAGGATTGTTAAATTTTAACACCGTAATATCAGTGCATTATAATGTATCTTTCTGAGAGATAAAAAAAAAAAATTATTATAAAATGGAGTATTAAAAATTGTACCATAGTCTTCTGGTTCTGATTAATCTAATATCAACACAGAAAGGGTAGGATTTCATACGAGGGGTTTCCGAAAAGTAAGGGAACACGTTTTTTTTTCTTAAAATGGCGAAAAGGAATGGGATGAAACGCTGTGGACAGATAGACCTGTTAATAACGTTCAAAAATACCACCCGTATTGCGGTACTGTCGCCTCACAGCAGATTCCAGTTACAAAATGACACCTACTGTGGTCCAAAACAGGTGTTTATGAAGTTATTCGCTTTTTGCAAGCAAAAGGGTCTTCGCCAAGTGGCATTCACCGTGAATTGGTTGCCAATGAATTTAAAGCGAGCCGTGTTGACATTGAAGATCGACATCATGGCCACAGTGTTCTGAGATCACCAAGGCGTTCTGTTGGTGGATTTCTTGCCGAAGGGAGGAACAATCAGTGCACAGCTTTACTGTGCAACGTTGGAAAAACTGGAAGCTAACATTCGACGCGAAAGACCAGGACTCCTGACAAGCGGCGTGATTTTGTTGCACGACAACGAAACTCCACACACTGCCTACACCACTCGTGAGTGGTTGCGCCGTAATCGTTGGGAAACTCTGTCACATCTTCCCCCTACAGACTAGACTTAGTGCCTTTAGACACCCATTTGTTCGGTCCTCTGAAAAAACACTTTTCAGGAAAGCATTTCACCACGGATGAGGAAGTTCATCAGGAGGTCGATGTTGGTTACTGCATGTGGGCACAGACTTCTTCAGTACTGGTATTGATAAACTGATCCATCGTTGTGACAAGTGCATCAATAAAACTGAAGACTTTGTGGAGAAGTAGTGCATGTTCACTTATTTCTTGGTGTGTAATTTCAACTTCGTATTATTAAACATCATTGAGAGAAAAAATGTGTTACCATACTTTTTGGAAACCCCTCGTACTTCTGTTTGTAATATTTAAAACGAAATTCGCATCACACATGAAACAATTAGAATCCGACAGAATGTTTTTTCATATTCTTCGTTATAAGCCATGCTGAATGAAGTAGAAAGTATATTCCCTTGATTCTACATTGAAATTCTTACTAGGCTATTTTAACTTTTAACTGTGAAACTCCACAGGGAACTAGAAATTGCGTTGAGGTCCGAACCACTGCTAATTTACACTGAATTGGCTTTATATTAGCAACACCAACCTAATACCTTGTGGGGCTGCCTTTTGACTGTAATGGAGTCCGTACACATAGTAGCATAGATTCCACAAGGCGTTGCAGAATATCCTGTAGTTCTACCCATGCGTTGCACAATGTGTTCAGAAATGCCCGCACACGATTACTTTTCCAGCAGGTCCCAAACACTCAGTTGAGTTGAAATTAGGTGAGTTAGACGACAATGGAAAGACAGAGAATTCATCTCCTCTTCCTGCAACCAGTTAGCAACCTGCCAGACCTTATGGCCTGGCGCGTTGTTATATTGATAGACGCTGGAGTTGTCGGGACACGCTATCATCGTGAAGGAGTGGTGAGCGATGATAAAAAGGTTGGCGTTCCCATCGAGCCGTTGATTAATGGAGATCAGTGGATACAGGGAATTCCACGAAAACAGTCCCCAAACCATAACACTAGCGCCTCTAGCTTGCCGAACACCAACAGTGCATCTGGGTACCTTGGCTTCAAATTGCTTTTTCCAAATGCAGATACGCCCAACAGCGCGGTAAAGTTAGAAACGGGATTCCACAGTGGTGATCCTGTATTAGTGCTGATTTGCCGATGCAAGACACAGTTTATTGTGTCTCGCAGTGAGCTGAGGTATACGTGACTGCCGTCGACTGCCAGAATCTGTACGAGCTTATGTCTGGGGCACAGTCCATGTGGATACTGGTTTTGCTATTCCTATATTGTATTGGGCGATTAGCTAGGCCACTGTGTTGCATTGCTGCTGTGATACGAGACGCAGGACGACGCATACCACTGGCGTCGACTGCTGTTGAGCTAGTCACAGAACTGAAGCGGGAGCACTTAACCATGTTGGCTGTTGTCCAGATAATGGCACCTGCACATGTTTTCCCCACAAGCATTCAACGTTTGAAGTCGGAAATATCTCGCCGATTGATTCTTCATCAAAGACACTCAAAAACTGATTGCCACGTGTGTGAACTACAATTTTATGTCAGCTGTTCCCGACTGTGACCCTTCACCAGCATCACAGAACATTATAATTCTACACAGTCGAGTGTGTCTAATGAAAAGAGTCAACTCGGTGTATATTCGATAATAAGAAAACTTCTTTTACGACAAAAAAAAAAAAAAAAAAATCATAAAATATTCACTCTACTATGAAACTAGGAAATATAAATAAATTATATGTTTAGTAACGGTTTTGTGTATTTAAAAAAGGATTCGTAATAAAACAGAAAGAATAACAACGACAGATCTATTGACCCATTCGAATGGGCGTTATAAAACTAACATGCCAGAACTGTACTAAGAAGTTAATGACACAAAAGACTTCTATGGTTCGATCGAAAGTATTGTAGAGCAGGAAAACATTATAACGAAAAAATTAAACCAAACCTCCCCCCACACCCAAGCATAAATGGAACTTGAAATGGGCTAATTATCGAAGGGGCTGAAAATCGAAGTTCAATGTATAGGTAAAAGATAGATATTGGCAACAAACAAAAAACTCACCATCAAGTAAAATACACAAAAACTGATAACATCCCATAGATAATTTTGGATTTTTCTTGGCTTTCTTACAAGATGTAAGAAACTTGAAGAGTAGAACAGATCAATGAGAATTAACAACCCTGGACAAAGATGTCCAGGGTTATTAATTGTCATATAACCCTGGTCTACCGATCTTAACAGAAATATGTCACTTGTTAAGTTTATTCTATCAATTGAGTTGATTACAGAGCAATTAACTGGGATAGATCTATTCAAATAACGTTTACCAGCAGGATGATCAGGATACCTCAAGGTGTTTACGCTGGGAAACTGGGTAAAAAAGATTGGTCACAAAACTGATTTTATTCTCACTTAGGAGAGGACTTTACATTTGAGAAACATTTACTTAACACAAAGACCAAAACGCATGCGGCCAAGTGAGCAAACGGAGCTCACTGGAATTCGAAATACTAAGCTATCTGTCTCATACATCCTTCAATGTATGGTGCGGATGCCAGTTCCAATGTATGCTTCTGCGATCTGATCAACTGCATATCATTGGACGTTTTTAGGTTGGAATCTGACCTCTCAATGTCTAAATCAGCCTCCTACATAAATCTGAACTCACTCCGTGGAAGGAGTGAGTTCAGATTTATGCAGAGGGTGGATTTAGACGGTGTGAAAAAACAGTAGCAAAGAATCTCCATTCCTTAGCAAAACTGGTTCAGATCTTGGACCCCAGCTCAAAAATCCTAGCTACGCTATTGAGTTTATCGTATTCCAAATTCCATTTATGAAACAGCGAATGCTTGAATAATACAAATTACTCACATCATAATCTCCAAACTAACGGACAAGGGATTCTAATTTCCATTCCAATCTCATTCTTCAATAGACTAGATTTGTTTTCTATAAATGTTTTACATAATTAACAATTGATGTAATGCTTTCTCCACAAATAGTAGAACTCGCAAAATAGGGTTCGGAAGTTTGACTTGATTCTTTTAAATGATATAAACTTTAATACAGAATATTTGCTTTCATATTTATCAACTACGCAGAAAACATGTGAAAATACAAAACAATACGTTCAAAAATATCTATTTCCCGCTCCCCACAATCTGTTCACAGCTATTACTTTTGTTGGTCTTCGATTTATCGATTTCAGTTTCCTTCTTGGAACCGAAACCCTCTCCTTTTATCTTAATTAGAATCATTTCCTTGTACGCTACCCTTTTCAGCACACTATGATAATTTCCTGCTAACAGCAAATCATTTTCCGAAAATCATCACGTACTTGAAATTACTTTCCTTCCAGATCAGTATTCTGTGCATTACATCAAGAACGTTCTTCAAATGGTTAACATTTTCAGCCAATTGGATTTAAATTGCTTTATTATTGCAATGATTTGCACATCGTCAAAACTTTGATCTGCCAGTTTACACCACTTTCATACAAATGTGTTTGAAAGCAATATAAATTGACAGATTAATCTCCAATAATTTGGAGAACTTATTATAATGCCAGAAGGTTAATCTGTCATTTAGCAATGATTTCATATTTTTAATAAAGGGAAGATTAACCTTCCTTTTGGAGATGTCACTTGCTTCAAAGCAGTGTAACACTAAGTTAACTCATTGTGAAGAAAAAGTTTGTTCTGCTGCGTGCATTAAGTTCAGTGCACTAAGTAATATAAATTGTGATATGAAAATACTCTGTGAGGACTTTTATTCACTTTTATGGCTGCTAAAGTTACTTGTTGAAATACTGTGCGTAGGTTATGTATACAGTTCCTATTTTTTGAAGAAACTGTAAACAAAATCAAATTTATATGTTCTGAGCCATTAATAAGATCCACATCGTAAAGAGTGCAAGGGAGCCAAAACTTCCTCATCACTTTTCAGTAAGTGTCATTTTAACTTCCAGTGGGAGTGCTAGAAAACTCTTCAGAATCTGATTTGGTTTGGTTTCGGTTTTTATGGCCTTCCGCCATAAAAACCATGATGCGCCAACTCCAACAGAGTCTGAATAAGCTTCAGAATTTCCATTGCCACTATACGTCAAGCAAATTTTCAAGATCTTCTATTTCACACGCAATAAGCGCAGTAAATTATAGTATAACAACATTTAATGTTTTTTTTTTTCATTATACAACACTTTTTCATAATAATGTGGAAACTTCGATAACTATTATATTTCTTTCGAGTTTAACAGACAAATGGATTCAATAGATTGGCCATTCTCCATACAATCTATTAAATGGAGTCTGTTTTGCTTCATTTATTCCTGTCCCTGGAAATACAGAATGGTCGCTCTTTATATTCTACATTCTTTAATTTTAAGTCATTTTTTCCAGAATTTGAATGGTAAAAAAATGCTGAACCTGCTATAAAGGCCGCTGTTATCATACTTATCTCAGTTATTTGGCCTATAACATACGCTACTCATTTTTCTTTTACCACCGACTAGCTGAAATAAAATATACTTAAGTTCTGGGCTTAATCAAAATGTGGAAATCACTGTGTTCCATTTATTTTGCTTTTAATAAGAAGATAATAAGACCTCTGCCTTTTCCCTGTTTTGACTATCTGTGCAGTAAGCATTGTAAGCTCCATAGTAAAATCCAACTTAACCAAGAGATCGATTTTGAAATGATTAGCTCAATGCATCTGTTGTATCCTGTCTGGTAACCCGTAACTGCTGGCGACTTATGTGTCTATTGCCCTGTTTCTTTCCATACACCTTAATCTAGTTTCGAATTACCCTCTAGTAACCAACTCAGGGGCTCACATCTGGTGAGTATGGGCTTGGCACACCCAGGGTCCTGAGCTGGTTATCATCATTCTTCTCTTTCTTGGTGATTCCCTTTTGACTCTCTCAGGGCAACTCGGGAATTTTTTTTTTTTTTTTGGCTGGTGCAGCATAAGCCTCAGGCTTCCTTACACCATATAGCTAATAATAATAATAATAATAATAATAATAATAATAATAATAATAATAATAATAATAATAATAACGTGTAAATTGTGTCGCTAATTTCCCGTCTCCTTCTTCATAGTTTATCACAGATTCTTCACTCTTGTGATTTGCAGCTCTCATGCAAATGAAATCCTCTAGAAGTGTGCAAATGAAACCTTGACCTCCATCATCAAATGATTTTACGCCATTTGCATCCTCGATCTTCCCTTCCTAATTAGAAGTTTCCTCAAATTCTTAATGCCTCCTTAATGCAGTTATCAAAAGCCTTACCTTATTGTTTCAGGTGTATTCCATTCTCACTAAATAAATTCCTTCTAACGAATACCACCGGCCATACTGAGCTCCGCAAGGTCCTCAAGTCTCGAGTTAACCAACAAGGCTCATCACATATTGCTCCCTGTTGTATCATGGTAAAATTACAGATATAAGCCCTCGTGGGTAGCACAGTTGGTAGGATCGCCGTCCACCCACAAAGGTGGAAAAGACCTGAGTTCGAGTTCCGTCGATGACGCGAAGTATTTTCATGGGCCTTTTTTTACAACGTGACTAAATTAGTCGTTCTCAGGCGAGGATAGCATAACTTTTTCTCCCGGAAACTCGGTTTTTCGTCCAGAAAACAGAAAATCGACCACAGAACACACGCAATTTTAAGACAGTATATACGAAGCATAATGGCTTTAGTTGCTAATGCTCCAAAAGTTTACTACTACTACTGCAGATATAATTACATTTACGACTAACTTGCGGATTTTTTCTTAATCATGACACTAGATTTCTCAATCAGTTCTTCATTATATCTGTCTAATGTCATTAATTCCAACATGAATAACCATATACCATTCATTAACTTTAAAATCATCTTGCAAAAAATATTTCCAGTTTTCCTCACAATTGAATTGCCTATTAAAACTGCCTTCTTTGGAACCAGGTTATTCTGCACTTTATAGAGCGTCCCTAGGGCAAATCCAGGAATATTTTAACCACATAGCAGTTGCCCTCGCGGGTATCATGGTTGGTATAATAGCCGCCCTTCCCATACCGGGTGGAAAAGACCTGAGTTCGAATCACCATCAATGGTGTGAGAAATTAAATTTTTTATGGACCTTTTTCACAAAGTGGGAGAGCTAAGTTAGAACTGTTTTTCTCCCGGAAACTCGGAGTTTTCGTCCAGTAAACAGGCAAATCGTCCAAAAAACATTCGCAATTTACAGATATTATATTTGCGATGTAATATGGTCTGATTCACTGATTAACTGCCTAAAATCCTATGATAAAAAACCGCCGCCAAACCTCGATTCGTGTTTTGTAAAGGCATTCACTGTTTTCAACGGCCTCCGTAGCCAAGTGGTCAGGAGCGGGAGTGCAGTAGCACACGCTCTTTGAGTAGACCGGGGTTCAAGCCCCTGACTGCTGAATACGGTCGATCTGCCAACCCGCACTGGACCAGCGTGGCAGATTATGGTCCATTTCCCTCAGCATGAATTGTTGAGAAGGCTTCCATCCTGCAGTGGGTTGATAATGGCTGCACTTTACCTTTTTTTTTTCACTGTTTTCTCGGGACTGATCATTAGAGAAAGGGGTGGGTGCAATTCACCTTTTCTCGGATTGAAAAGGGTCAAAAAAAAAAAAAAAAAAAAAAAAGGAACCGAGGGTTCCTCCCAACAAGTGAGGGACCTTCAGTCCAGGCAAGGAGAATCCTTCCTTTCGTCCTTTTCCCTAGCATGAATTATTGCATCTTGCTGAGTGAAGTCTAAAATCAGCCATGCTCCTCATTGACTCAGTCTCATTCATTGATATTCCAAGTTTTTACTTAAGATCGTCATTCAGTTTACATCTATCACACAAAAATGCTTTATCATCAGTATTTAAAGTTCTACTCGCAGGTGAGTTACAAATGACAGAAATGATGCTATATTTGTTGTGGGCAATGAAACAAGAATTTATATTTAATCATAAAACTGATAGACCGTTATATTTTTATAAATAGCTTAAATGTTTAAAACTGTATAATACTTTACAAGTTTCTCTTTCGTAATGAAATTAAAAAAAAAAATTCGTTTAAGGAACAGAAATTATTAAGAAATTAAAAACAGAAATTATTAAAAATTAAAAGAGAAGTTTAAAAATAATAATTTTTGACATTCCACAGACGTTCATATTGTAAAGTATATTTTGATTATTTTATTTAAAATGTATATATTTTTTTATTGATTGACTTTCACCACTGCGCGTGCTGTTGTTCTTGACATCAAAAGCTAACGACTTTTGGTAGTTGTTGAACGATAGGCAAGTGACTTCCATTTATTCATTTTATGATATAATTTATATAGAATTATTGTACTTGCAAAGTTATTTTTCAATATTCAACATTTATAGGTAATATTTCCGCATCAGTTAGATGAAAATTATTATATAAACATTTCAAAATAACCAAATCACTTAGCGATTAAAGCTATGTGATTTCAGCCAATCAGG
The DNA here is from genome assembly GCF_048544385.1 of Mastigoproctus giganteus. NCBI lineage: Eukaryota > Metazoa > Arthropoda > Arachnida > Uropygi > Thelyphonidae > Mastigoproctus > Mastigoproctus giganteus. The sequence goes on along the minus strand of NC_143584.1, from coordinate 200,135,627 downwards.
CATTAGTAAAGTTTTCAGCAGTTTGAATAATTTATTTCTGCAGTAGCTTCGGCATAATAACATATTAGCAGTTGTTGCCTTCATAGAAAAGAAAGTTTAAAATAAGAGATGTTTTTTAGTATGTTGATATTGTAATGATATTACAATGTTTATCGCGAGGCTTTTAAACTAAAATGAACCAGTATGCAGGCTCAGTGGTACTAAACATGGCTGCCATGACACTGGCAACAAGTAGTTTTTTGTGTTGTATTTACCATGCCTCGATTTACGTGTTTAGAATTTACTCCAGACTTTGAAGATAAATAAATTAGGCACTGCATTCTCCATTTAGGTTTAATTTTAGCATTGTATTAGTATTTTCACTCGCTTCCTCTCACTGCATGCATTAATGTAATTCACTACAATATAATTATTGAGTAATACAATAAAGAATTTACATTTATTGCCTTCTTGTGTGCACAGTGTTTTTAATTAATTCCCCCTTCTCCCTTCCCTCAACAGCAGGTAGAAAAGACTGCGTTCTAATACCATCAATGACACGAAGAAAAAATTTTGGAAAGTACTGCTCTAGAGTTTGATGGTGGGATGAGTTAACCAGGAGTCTGAAGGCATCCGCCCCCTGTAATCCCAGTATTTTGCTCCTACCTGGTCTGTCCTTTTTTTTTTTTTTAATTATTATTGATGTGTATCATCTGTTGGCTGTGCACTTTGAGTACTGCATACAGTCCTGTAATCCTCATTTTAGGAAGGCTGATCTGTTGTGTGCAGAGAAGAGCAACAAGGTTAGTCAAGGATACAGAAGGGTGCCGTAACCGTGAAAGATACTTCGGTTCTGGAAATTGCAACGCTTGGAAACTAGGCACTTGTGAGGACACTTGATTGAAGTGTTTAAGGATTTAAATGGATTAAGTAAACTAAATGCTGATAGCATCGTTACTCCTCGGGTGGCGCACAGGGGACATAAATTTTACTTGGAAAAGGATAGATGTGCGAATATTTGCTGTCGGCTAAAGAGTGATGGAACGAACTTCCATCTGGTATTGTGGAATTGGATGCTTTGAAGAGGGATAAGACAAGTTTTTAGAGGAGATGGAGAAATGAAGTGGATAGCGTATATATACAGTATATATATATATATATATATATATATTTTTTTTTTTTTTTTTTTTTTTGGCTGATGCTGTATTAGCTTTCTACCTTGTGACGTTTTTCCCACCACTAATTCATACTAATGCCGTTACTTTAAACTTGGAAAATTTATGTTAACGGAAAGGCGTGAGAAAGAAACCAGACTCCGGTTAATTATTTACTCTGGAGAATAATACATTAAAATATGTACTTAATGCTATAAATGCGACGATTTTTACGTCTTCTTCAAGGATCAGCCGTCAAAACCAAAGGAAGGACTGCAAGAAGAAAGGCCTCTGTTTCTAACATGAAATAGCACGTGGTTAAAACAATGAAACCATGTTGAAATTTTGAACTGAGTATTGAAGCCAGGTTCAAAGCAGCGGTAAATAAGTGAAATACTGACATATAAATTAATTTGAAATAAATTTCTGTTTATACTCCAGGACGACCACACAGTCAGAGGAGTTCACAAGATAGAGAAAATATAAGAAACAGCACCGTATTTAGTAGTCACGGGCTTGAACTCCGGTCACTCAAGGCATGTGTACTTATGCACCCTCGCATTTCATGGCTGACCCGACAGCAGCAGAGACACCAAAAGTAAGGAAGAGAAAATATCAGTCATGAAATATACGTCAGTATTTCACTTATTTACCGCTGCTTTGAACCTGGCTTCCTACTCACTCAGTTCAAAATTTCAACATAGTTTCATTATTTTAACCACGTGCTATTTCATGTTAGAAACAGAGGCCTTACTCCTTGCTCTCCTTCCTTTGGTTTTGACGGCTGACCCTTGATGAAGACGTTAAAATCATCGGATTTACAGCATTAAGTACATCTTTTAACGTATTTTTTATTTTTCAGGTAACTACGTAATTTTTCCATAGTTTTGACTTCCGGTTTCATCAGCTTGTCTTCCCTCTCTCGCCTTACCACATTCTACTTATCTACATAATGTCGAAATTTGCAGATGATACAAAGGTTGGCAGAGTTGTTAATGACAGTAATGGCAGTGTGCTACTGCAACAGGATCTAGATAATTTGGGCAGATGGGCTAAGAAGTGGCAACTGAAGTTTAACCTTGACAAATGAAAGTACTGCATATGAGTAGAAGTAACCCCAGAGAAACGTACCAACTGTGTGGTAATACACTTAAGGTGGTAGAAAATGAAAAAGACCTGGGAGTAATTGTGCAGTCAGATATGAAGTTTTCTGAGCAATGCAGACAGGCTGCCAGGACAAGTCATGGGGTGTCTTTCAATGATATATAGGAATTTTGCTAGCAGGGAGAAGGAGGTGATTATCCCTCTGTATAAGGCAATGGTCAGGCCACGCCTTGAGTACTGCGTACAGGTCTGGAGGCCTCATTTCAGGAAGGATGTAGATTTGCTTGAGCGTGTACAGAGAAGGGCAACAAGATTGGTGAGGGGAATGAAGGGATCCTCTTACCAAGAGAGGCTTAAGTTCTGCAAATTGCAGTGGCTGGAGACTAGGCACCTGCGCGGTGATCTGATTGAGGTGTATAAGGCCTTGAATGGGTTGAGCACGCTGAATTCTGATGGGATCCTTCCACTTGTTCAGATTACGAACCTAAGGGGGCATAAATTCAAATTAAGAAAAGACAGATGTAGAATAGATGTACGGAAATTTGCCTTTATCCAGCGGGTGGTTAATTGCTGGAACAAACTTCCATCTGTCGTTGTGGAAGTTGATAGGTTAAATAAATTTAAGGAGGAACTGGACAGGCAGTTGGAGGGAATGGTGTGATTTTTTTATTTTATTTTTTATATTTTTTATTTTTTATTTTTTTAATTATTTTTTTTTTTTTTGGCTGATGCTGCATAAAGCTCATACAGTTGCTCTCTTGCATCACATGCCGCTACTACTATTACTACTACTACATCGCATCATGGTCGTTGGGTTCTTTCTGCTATTTTTAGCAGTACCCCTCGCCCATAATCCATTTTAATTTCTTTCTAAATATCTTTCTTTATATTGCTGTGGTCTTTCTCTGCTACCTCTATTATTAATACATTATACATATGTATAGGCAATGGGCATATATATATGCCTATTGTCTTCGCAATATCCGTCTGTCTGTCTGTCTGCAAATAACAGCTCAACTCCCAATATGTGGATTTTCACGAAATTTTATACTCTTATTGTAAGGCTTGTGAATGTGGTATCGCTTGTGAAAAGCACGTATATATAGAGAGAAAAAAAAGAGACTTAAAAATATATGGGAGAAGAGTAATAAATATTATGCGGTTGTAATTAAACTGAATGGCTAAGTTTAGAGAACGTAAAACTATAGAGCTTTATTGTGTTCTATAAATTTATAATCTTAGTAATTAATTGAAAAAGGAGATAACTGTATTTACTCTTCACTGTTATTAATCACAGAAAACGAAAAAAAAAAAAAAAAAAATTGAACGAGCCTGAAATGTTTCATCACTTTTTTTTTTTTTTTTTTTGAGAGGAGAGAGAGAGAGAGAGAGAGAGAGAGAGAGAGAGAGAGAGAGAGAGACCTTGATGATAATGTAAATACGCATTCTTTGTTACGCAACAAAGAATGTTTCACCAATTGTTGAGTTTATAATGTTTTTCGACACTTTCATTATTTCATCTAAAGTTAGTTTAATCAATTTTTGTTTGGTGAGTGTTGAATGGAAGGTCTTTCTTTCACCAAGGAAGAGGAGGCAGATATTATAATCATCCCCGACCAGAAGCTCACCGAAAAGGAATATTATGAAGATTCCGAGGTTCTTTTTTGAAGTTGCAGAGTTCTTCGAATACGTTAGCCACATTGGAAGGCACAAATACTGCATCCCTTGAAGTTTTATAATCCGTGTCCCGGTCTACAGTCGCGCTCTTTCATTGAGAGTATGACAGAAACGCCAGAAGAAAAGAGAGTTGGGGATTCATTGCATGAGAAGATTAAAAAGATAAGCTTATTATAATACTAGTTTTATGTTAAGAGTATAGAAACATGGCCGATCTGCGACTTTCTCTCAACCATGAGAAAGTCATGGATTCATGTCAGTATTTGGCTATTTTGGAGATGAATGGTCTTTTTGATGATTTAGAGCGAGGCCAAAAGAAAGATAGTATCTAAACATTGAGTTAACAAGATCTTATTTGCCATAACTTCTTGCACAGAATGCGAGGTAGAACAAATCCCGAATCACCTGCGAATGGAATTGTGGGAGGTTATACTGAATTAGTGGAGAGGTTTAAAGAAGGGAACAGCAGAGCAGATAGTGTACCGCCCTGAGGTACACTTGTTGACAACCAGATAAACATGAAAAATTATTATTTATTTTTATGTAATTTTCCTTTCGCCTAAACTCAGGGCCTGGGTGCATGTGCACTATACGATGATTACGTCACTCGTACATTTATGGTACGACACGCGCCATTTTGGTTTCGGTATTTCGAAATTAATTTAATAATCAGAAAACCTTACACTGAAAATAATCATACAGTACAGCACGTGTTGTAGTGTTATTTATGAATATTTCATTTTAATTGCGTATTCCGGATTTTAATTGCGTAAACCTGGTAAATCTTTAGTAAAGAATCAAAATATGTTTTTAATGAGTTCGAATCTTTCTTCGAATGAGGTAAGAATTGTTTAAATTTGAAGAATGAAAACACATTGTCCCTACCACTTTAGCGTTAGCCATAAATGTAAAAAATATATGTAAAGCACCTGTTAGCTTCAACATGTCCGTATGTACGTCCGCATGTAACAAAAACAAAAAAAAAAAAACTCCAGCACGACACAAGAGTTTACAGTAAATCATGAATACAAACTTTAATCGTATTTAGCAGTCACGGGCTTGAACTCCGGTCAGCTCAAAGAGCGCGTGTTACCGCACTCACGCTCATAACCACTCGGCTACGCTAGGCCTACAACTCTGCGTTATGCGATAACATGCGGTAAAATATCAAATATAAAATTTTGTTTGATATTTGGCTCTTTTAGAATGATTTGTCGAGCCATTCCAATTTTCATTAAAACATGCCCAATAGAAATCCAGCAATTAATATTTTTCGTCCGCGTGTAATAACTCGACATGAATAATTCCATGAAATATATGTGGCTCTTTTAAGAAGTCTTGTCGAGCCAGCCCAAATTTAATTAAACTCGAACTAATAGAAATCTGGAAATTATTTCTTTGTCCGTCCGTCCGCATGTAATAACTCGACTCCTTGCAGATGGATTTTCATGAAATTTTATATTTCGCTCCGTTAGAACGATTTGTCGAGCTTTCCCAAATTTCAGTAAAATTGAACCAGTGGAAATTAGCAATTATTATTTCTTATTTTGGCCCAAATCGATCAGTATTCTACTAAAACTCTGAAAAACTCAACTAGCCCATAGTCTTCATAGTGCTCTCCATAACACAGAGGGATTAAGGCGACTGTTCCCTGCTAATACTCTGGAACTGTTTAGAGATCTCAAAATCTACCCGAACACTTACTGCCAAGACAAAACCTACAGGAATCTAAATTCAGCTTAAAGGTCATTCTCGACTGAAGTATTTTATAATATTCCAGTTAATAGTAACAACAGTCCTTACAGCCTGCTGGACAAACATTGAATCATTTATTTAAAGTTGTAATGTGTGTAAGAAACATGATTGTGACTGTAAACCACTGCCAGTGACACCAGCCACCATATTTGCTCCAGAATCTCGCAGTGTGAGGAAGACTGCTTTTTGAGATCTTATATTATTCTATCACATTGTTCAACTTTTCACTGATCTGTATCTTTGTATATGAGAGCCTGAAAATGGAAAAATTCTTAGGACAGCCCTGTGTTGTTCAAACTCATTTGAAAGCTAGTGGGTGGTCTGTAATACACATAAATGGAGAAATATTTGTAGTAGCTGTTCAAATATCAGTGGTTAAAGAAATATTGGCGGATTTTTCAAGGGATGTTCGAAGTTTTGTTTTTACCTTCTGAAATATATCTGGAATGATTTTATCAGTGAAATATTTTCTGTTTGGAATATTGTAATTTGCGCAAATTTTTTAATAGCCTTTGGAATCCAATGTCACGTGTTGCAGAATATGGTTGAAGGTCAACAGCTGTCATTTCTCCAATTAAATAATGGATCTCTTTGGCCTTGTGGTCATTAATGTCCCAAAGCTTCTTCTTTGTTAATACTGCTTCTATAGTCGTTTGCACTTTAGCAGGAGGTTCAATGGAGCTGCTACTTCCTGAACATTCAGCATATGTTTCTTTTGAAATTTCTTCTGGATGGAACTTTTTGAGATGATTCATCATATTTGTGGTTGTAAACTTTTTGGCCGTTTTACCAATCCTTGATAGGGTGGTATCACATAAATTACATATGCAAACAGTTTTTGCCTTTGGATTTATAGTAAAATACTTCCATGCAATACTTGGTTATTGTCAAAGTGGTCATTCCATAATGGCCGCTTTGACAATTACTTAAATCCAGGGCTGTAGTTGGAGGATATATGCCCTATACCTCTGATTTTTTTAGGTGAATAGCGTATACTTTCTGGTTTTTGAAAGACTTGAAAAAGGTCTTTCAATATGAATTTTCAAGTCTTTCGTGATGAATAGTCTCCTGCTTGTTTTTAGCTGATGAGTGGACCTCAGTGAATCGTTTACCCCATCCATTACCGGGTCCATCCAGTAAAAAATTACAAATTTGAGCAGTGTGGCATTAAGAGCAAGTTACTGCTCTGGATAAAGGGATGGTTGAGTGGGAGAACACAGAGAGTGGTTGTTAATGGACACTGCTCTTCATAGATTAATGTTATTGGTAGAGTCTGCCAGAGTTCAGTGCTGGGCCCATTTTTGTTTTCTATATTAATGATGTTGATGAAGGTATATCTGGCTTAATATCTAAGTTTGAAAATAATGCAATGGTTGGCAGTGGGGTTAATGACAGTAATCAAGGTGAGCTACTGCAACAAGATCTAGAAAAATCAGGCTGAGAATTGGCAGTTTAAGTTTAACATTGAGAAAATGCAGGATACTGCATATGCGTAGCAATAATTCCAGATTAACGTAAAAAGTGTGTGGTACTACACTCGGGGTAATTGTGCAGTCAGATATGAAGATCTTTGAGCAGTGCAGACAGGCTGTCATGATAGGTTATGGGGTTTGTTCAATAAAATACAGGAAATTTGCTAGCAGGGACAGGGAGTTGATTATCCCATTGTAAAAAGCAATAGGCTGCATACAGGTCTGGAGGCCTCATTTTAGGAAGAATGTAGATTTGCTGGAACGCATGCAGAGGACACGAGATTGGTGACTGGAACGAAAGGGTGATCTTATGAAGAAAGGCTTCATTCAGCAAATTGACGTGTATGGAGACTAGGCACCTGCAAGGTGATCTGATTGAGGTGTTTAAAGCGTTTAATGGATTGAGCAAGCACATTGTTGATGGCATTCTTCCTCTTGTTCAGACTACTCACATGACAGAGCATAAATTCCAATTGAGGATGGTTGCAGGATAGATGTGCGGTGGTTTTTGCCTTCAACCAGAGGGTGGTTGATTGTTGAAACAAACCTACATCTGTTGTTGTGGATGGTTTGAATAAATTCAAGGAAGTACAGTACTAGACAATTTATTGGAGGGGATGGACAGGTGATATAGGTGGCTTTTTGACTGATGTTTCATAAGCTTGCTTTCTTTCATGATGTGCCACTACTAATACTGAATGCAAGTTATTGCATATAGGTAGCAGTAATTCCAGAGTAACAATATTAATCCCTGTAGCTGAGGAATAATCAAGCCTGCTGCTGTAGCTGACTTGGCGGTATGGTAGGTTCGCCATTGGTTTTATTGCAACATGTCGTAGTTTATTATTATAATGGATGGAGTTTTTATTATATAAAACAGATTTTCTCCATTTCTTGTTTACTTAGCATTTATGCAACTTTTAACCTGTAATTTTTTTCTTTTGTTTATATTAATGTCATGGCCATGCTTATATACCGCTTTACGTTTAGATTTTACACAGTTGTATTCATAGAAGATTGAAAATAAAGGTGGCATCAAAAACATGAACAATTCTGAATTACTTCTTCCTAACAGAAACTGGCAAGAATCTTCACAAAATTCATTAGAAAAGGCGTGGCGCCTAAGGAGTGAAATAATGCAATCGTAGTTTTGCTGCATAAGAAAGGAGATAAATCAGAAATTGGAAATTATAGACCAATTAGCTTGTTATCCTACATCTACAAGTTGTTCAAAAGGGTCATTATTTATAGATTAGAAAGGGTACTTGATGAGGATCAACCAAAAGAGCAAGCTGGCTTTAGGACAAGATTCTCAACTGTGGATCACCTTCACGTAATATCACAGCTAATGGAGAAAGCAAATGAATATAAAACACCATTATGCCTGGCATTTGTGGATTATGAAAAGGCATTTGACTCCATACAGCATAAGGCAATGTTTCGGGCACTGGAAAGAAAAGGCATAGATACCCCATATATTATGATTTTGAAGAAAATATATAAGAACGCTACCTCCTTTATTAGACTAGACAAAGACAGTAAGAAATTTAAAATTGAGAAAGGAGTTCGACAAGGAGACACAATATCTCCGAAGTTGTTTACAGCTGCCCTTGAGGAAGCTTTCTGAAGATTAGATTGGTCGCAGAAAGGAGTCAATGGAACGGAGAGTACCTAACCATTTACGATTTGCAGATGACATTGTGATCATAAGCCACGATCCCAAAGAATTGGAGGAAAATCTTAATCAGTTAGTAAGGATTTTGGACTAAAGATGAATATGGCTAAAACAAAAGTAATGATGAACAAGTATACCACAGAAAGGGAAATAATGATTGAAGGAGCAGTAATTGAAAAGGTGGAGTCATATACTTATCTGGGACAAGTTATTAGCCGTAATAATGATAAATGGCTGAAAGTCAAGGGAAGAATAAATTTTGGATGGATAGCATTCAGAAAATATAGTCACATACTGAGAAGCAATATCCTAATTTGTCTGAAACATAAAATAAAGAACCAATGTGTACTACCCACCATGACTTATGGGAGTGAAACTTAGACACTCACCAAAAGAATGGAAGAGAAGCTGAGAACTACACAGCGAAGAATGGAACGAATTATATTGGGAATCGGACTGTTAGATAAGAAGAGAAACACATGGATTAGGCAGCAAACTCAAGTAAAGGACATTCTTATCAAAACTAAAGAACTAAAATGGTTTTGGGCAGGACAAATAGCTCGAAGGCATGATGACAGATGGACTAAGAAAATAACAGAATGGTACCCAAGAGGAGCTAGAAGAAAACCTGGAAGACAACGACGGAGATGCACAGATGAAATTCGAGTTTGTAGGTAGTAAATGGATGTCCATTGCACAAAACAGAAGGAACAGGAAAGTTGCTGGAGAGGCCTTCATCCTGCAGTGGATTGAAAATGGCTGATTATGAAGTACAGTAAAAGAAGAATTTGTCATAATGAACATTTTTTTCTGATTTTCTTAGCTCTCGTTATAACGTACTTTCACTGTGCTGTTTAGAATCCAAAATTTCCTACCAGATCCAACCTCCAACAAAGGACGTGAGGCAAGCGAAGGCAGATTACGAGTATTCTTTGGCAAAGGATGCAAATAAAAACAGCAAAGACATTTACTTATGTACACTCTAGCAGAGAGGGTATGAATCAGATTGGTCCACTTGATATCAATGGTTCGACTGTTGATGGTCTTGCTCAGGTAGCAGACAAACTGAATGAGTATTTTATATCCACATTCACACATGAGGAATTCTGTAGGGAAGTGGAGGCCAGAAGTTTATCAAACTAACAGGGTGCTAAATGATTTTGTTATAACCATGAGGAAAGCGGAAGAGAAATTGTAGAAGTTAAACATAAGGAAGCACATGGGGTGGTTGGAATCTAAGACAGCAAAGGAAAGGAAACCCTTAGCCATAATGATGGGAGCCATAATCCAGAATCCTTGGATTCTGGGGAGGTTCCCACAGACTGGAAATGTGCAAATGTATCCCCAATTCACAAAGGGGGGATCAAAGGGTGACAGGAGTAATTACAGACCTGTTAGTTTAACTTATGTTCCGGGGAAAATAAAGGAGTCACTGGTTAAAGAAGCAATGCAAAATCATCTGGATAAGATGATATAGTTCAGACACAGCATGGGTTTGTTAAGGGAAAATATTGTCTGACCAATTTGTTTGAATACTATGATGTGGTCAAAAAGGAACTGGTGCAAAAAAATAATTTTGATATAATATACTTAGATTTCGGGAAAGCTTTTGATATTGTTGCAAATCGAAGACTGCTGTACAAATTGGATCAGTATGACATTGAGGACAAGTTTCTGCTATGGATAAGGGGATGGTTGAGTGGGAGATGACAGAGAGTGGTAATCAATGGACACTGCTCTTTGTGGACAAATGTTATTAGTGGAGTTCCCCAGGGTTTGGTTTTGGGACCATCGTTTTTTTCTATATTTATCAATGATAATAATGAAGGTATATCAGACTTAAATGTCCAAGTTTGCAGAAGACACAAAGGTTGGCAGGGTTGTTAATGACAGTAATGAGAATACGCTGCTGCAACAGGATCTATAAAAATTTGGCAGATGAGCTGAGAAGTGGCAACCGAAGTTTAACATTGACAAATCAAGAGTACTTCATATGAGTAGCAGTAACCCCCAGAGAAACGTACCACTGTGTGGGACCACACTCAGGGTGGTAGGTAATGAAAAGGACTTGGGGGTTATTGTACAGTCAGATATGAAGTTTTCAGAGCAGTGCAGAGAGGCTGCCAGAGCAGCTCATGGTGTCCTGTCAGTGATATAGAGAAACTTTATTAGCAGGGATAAAGAGGTGATTATCCCTTTGCGTAAGGCAATGGTTGAATACCACACCTTGAATACTGCATGCAGGTCTGGCGGCTTCATTTTAGGAAGGATGTAGAGCCGTTGGAACGAGTACAGAGAAGGGCAAAGAGATTGGAGATTGGGCAACAAATTGCAGCGTATGGAGACTAGACACCTGCGAGGTGATTTGATTGAGGTGTATAAGGTTTTGAATGGTTTGACCAAGCTCAATGCTGATGATATTCTTCCTCTTGCTCAGATTACGCACTTGAGGGAGCATAAATTCAAACTGAAGAAAGACAGTTGCATAATGGATGTGCTGAAATATGCCTTTATCCAGCAAGTGAGTGGTTGATTGCTAGAATAAACTTCGATCTGTTGTTGTGGAAGTTGATAGCTTAGATTCAAGGAAGAACTGGACAAACGTTTAGAGCGAATGGATAGGTGAAATGGGAATGTTTTTTTTTTTTTTTTTTGGCTGATTCTGTATAAGCTAGCTTTCTTGCATCATATGCCACTACTAATGCTAAAGATTTTTTCAAGAATTCCACGTGTCTAAAATTGTCTCATGAATTCGTTGTGGCTCGGGTTCAAATTGTGACCGGGAAGTATCAAGTGTAACTTTTAAGTTATTGATGTATCAACAATTCCTCTATTTCCTTTAGAAGTGAAGGTAACTGGACCGTGTACCACATGCTTGTATGCCACATTCTGATGCAACCCGCGGGTTTTAAGTTTGCTCCTCGTGATTATCGTGCTCCTCGCGACACTCACCGGTAGATTCTGTAACTTTCATCTTGAAATTGTCCAAAGTGAAGCACCTAAACCCTACACCAACCAACCAACCAACCAACCGTGTGTTTACCAATATACTCTAGTCCTGCTGTCTGTTGTATAAGTGTGTCAGGTGAGATTCGTCAGACTGCCTATACCTCTACTTATTCCAAATCTCTATAATCGAATCATCGACACAAATACCAGTGAAGTGGATTTTTTTTTTTTTTTCATTATTTGGACGGAGTAATATGACTACCGAATCCTAGACTTCGCATTTCCCTGCACATAGCGCGACAGTACATCATTTATTTGACCTCATAGCTTTGTCTAAATTATGCTGATCATCTCTTATATGTATCCTTTTTCTGCCACAGTAATTCCCTGGTAGTAAGAGTTCCTTCTTCCCACAGTTTCTGTTCTTTATCCGTTCTGTCCTCTGATTTCCGTAGTTCTTGCTAGTGTAGTCCCACCTTCTTTGTGCACCAACAGTAAAGTCCTGTTTAGAAGTTGTTTATGTCCCTCGGTTTTCCATTTCCACATCGAAATTTTATTTTAATCCCATCGGCATATTTGGTAGAATATGCTGATGGCATTTATAGCGCCGAAGGTTTACATATGACTGTATCATGGGATCCCTTGATTGGAATATATTTCGTTTGTATCATGGTAATCGGAATCGAGTAGGGTTATTTTTATTTTATTTGGGCAGTGTGTGTGTATATCTCAATAAATGCCTTTCTGAGGACAGTATATTGCGAAGCGTTAAATGAGTTTCATATCATATGAAATTGTAACTTTTACGTAGTTTTATTGTTTTAGTAATTATTTATTATAAGTTTAAACCCTGAAAATAACTATGGGGTGATGTGGTCCTGCTGTAGCCGATTTGGCCACTGGTACGCATGCGGCGCGACCGAATGAGCGCTTCTAAAGCTGCTGCCATAAAATTAGTTGCTATGAAGATGTAAACTTTATTTACCATTGGGTTGGTGTACCAGAGGATAAAAGGAAACTTGTTACTTCATTGGGACGACTTGTTTTTGCAAGTTCCGCCGGTTAGAACAGACAAATCCTGAGTCTATCTAAACTGTCTTGAGTCTATCACAATGATGCAACGTATCTGCATCAATTGTGATAGACTCAGGATTTGTCTTCTACTACCTTCATATGCATTTTCTGAAAATTACAATCTACAGAAATTCAAGTCTAATGTTGTAGTAGGGTTTTAGGAGCATCAGCGACTAAGGCCATATTACTCGGTGTATATTGCCTGTAAATTGCGTGTGTTCTGAGGTCGATTTCTGTTTGCTGGACGAAAAACCCGAGTTTCCGGGATAAAAAACCATGTTATCTTCGCCTGAGACTGACTAACTCAGCCACATTGTGAAAAAGGCTATTACAACTTCCTCCCGTCATCGACGGGACTAGAACTCAGGTCTTTTTCCACCAGTTGTGGGGAGGAATGCGATCTTAACAGAAGGAACAGATGGAACAGACTTCCATCCTTTGTTGTGGAAGTTGATTGCCAAAATAAATTTAAGGCTGAGCTGGACAGGTATTTGGAACGAACGGGGTGAGGGAGCGGTTTTTTTTTTTTTTTTTTTTTTGCATCATATGCGTCTACTAATGCTAAATGCTAATGGTCAGCAACAAATATCTAACAACTGTACCACCCACGAGGGCACTCAATTCTAACATAACCAAGTTCTTGCCCTTGAACCCATGCATAGTACTAAGTCCTATAGGTTCTAATATGTTTTATGCTTGGAGTTTTCATAAAAAAAAAAAAGAAAAAATGCCAACAGGGAAAATCATATTGCTCTGTTGCAAGTATTTACGCAACAAAGCGTGGTTTACCAAATGTTTTTCATCTTGTGGTGTTTTTAAAGCGATTATTGTTCGCTCGTTTGTTGCCACTGTAGTGTTGGGCAACGGCTGATCGAAGATGAGTGTCGTATATGTGTACTTCCTGGGATGTATTGGTAGTGTTTTTGGGGAAGACGTGAATTCTTCAGCGAAAGTACCCGTAACATTGAGCAAAGGAGAAGAACGTTGCTTTTGAACTATAGTATTCCGATTCTTATCGCGTGAGGAAGACCACAGTTAGTTTCTCATTAATGGTATGACAATAAAATAAAGAAGAAACGAAGTTAGGATCATTTTCTTAAAAGATCAAAAGATAAGTATTATTTTTCTTAAGAATGCTTATTAAAAAAATCAGAGGCCCCTTTAGCAGTTAAATGACCATCATTTGCTACCCATACGGAAGGCTCTACATTCGAGTTTTGTTGTCGACTGGAAAAAACTTCTGTTTTTAATTATTTTGTTTAATTTTCTTTTGGTGGCGTTATTATTTTTTCTCTCAATGACAAATGATACACAGATGGTTAAAATTTTGTTTATAATTTTATCATCATAATATTCGTATTCACCTTTTTAACTTCAATATTTATCATTTTGCTATTTATGCGTATTTTATTGTGCATATGATAAATTTTAAGGCGTGTGTTTAGCTTGTAAATGTTTTGTTTTCAGAGATAAGATTCTAATTGCTTGGCTAAGTTTATACCTTCCCATATGCCTTTTAGTGTAAAATGTGGAACTTCAGAATTTTCATCTGGGCTATCACCTTCTGAATTGATTTGGTTTACTACCGATGCCATTTCCATCAAATCCGCTTGGCAGCCTCATTTTCTGCCAGTAATTCTTGAACGTCTTCAGTAGTCATATCATCAAAACCTTCCCCTCCTACCGACTTAGCAAGTTCAACTATGGCACCGATTCCGTTTTCTGCCAGTTCGACCATGTTTCCTGAATGAACTTACTCTGGCCATACATTTTTCCAACACGCATTTAATGCTGACGGTATTATTTCTTTGAGCGATAAAGCTATGATTCCGATAAAGCCCACAGTTGAAAAATGCTTCCATGCCTCCAGCACTTCAATAGATTCGGAATCAACTTTTTCCAAAATCCATGACAACGATTTTCTGATGTAGAGTTTTAAAGGTAGATATAATGCCTTGATTTAATGACCGAATTAGGTGGTAGGAACATTACTTCAACGTTTGGATGACTTAAACCTTTTGGATGGCCTGCCGTTATCCAATAGTAATAAAAGGGGCTCACATCTTGTGAATACGGGCTTGGCACACCCAGGGTCCCCAGCTGGATATCATCATTCTTCTCTTTCTTGGTGATTACCTTCTATTTCTCTCTCTATTGGGGTAATTCAGAATTTTTTTTTTTTTTTTTTTTGGCTGGTGCAGCATAAGCTTCAGGCTTCCTTGCGCCATATGGCTAATAATAATAATAATAATAAAACTTTGAAATCTGGATTTTTCGCTTTAAATAGCTTTCCACAGCTGGCACAAAACAGTTTAGAAACCATTCTTTAAATAAATCGGCAGTTACCCAAATTATGTCTAAGTTCCTTATGCATAATTTAGAGCTGGAATTTAATTCACAACAGAAATTATTCCAATACGGTTCTTAAGAACAAAGTTATAACACAGTCTTACTTAACGTGCATTTTCGTGAACAGCGGAAAGACTTTTTCTTTCTTTTGTTTTTTTTGTAATATTTTGTTTTGTAATCTCTACCACCCTCTGGGTGGCAGAGATTACAGTGTATTGATGTGAGATTTATTTAAAGACATTACTACTATCAAGGGTGAAGGAAAGGGCTTTTGGTTTCTTATAGTGTGGTCTGAGACAGTTTTAAAATTCTATACAGTGGGACAATTTGATGATGCTGCCAACAGCAAATTCTAAATTTAAAGTATCAAGGGAATCATAGAAGCTACTAGCCTTTTCATACCAACTAAGAAATACCGTTCCAGGCATTTCTTAGAAATACCCAGGCATCTAGGTATTTCTGAGAAATATCTAGATGGACGTCAGATGAAGTGAGACTTGTAGCAGAGAACAAAAGTACATGGGATGCTTGTAAATTATCAGATGATACAGGAGCCTATGCTAGATATAAACTAATAGTGATTACGTCACAAAGGAGGTGATCAAGCAAAGGCAGATTATGAGAATTGACTGGCAAAGAATGCCAAAAAAAAAACAGCAAAGACTTATTTACTTATACATTAGTGTGCAAAATTTAAGGACCAACACTATTTCTAAAGGTTGCAACCACAAAATCTTTATGTAAGGTACTCTTTACTGATGAGAGTAGATTCAGTCTCAGCAGCGATTCTGGACGTCAGCTAATCTGGTGAGAGGTTGGCACACGGTATCACCCCGCAAACATCACTGAAAGGTGATCGAGAACCCCAGGGGCTCACATCTGGTGAGTATGGGCTTGGCACACCCAGGGTCCTGAGCTGGATATCATCATTCTTCTCTTTCTTGGTGATTCCCTTTTGACTCTCTCTCTCAGGGTAACTCGGGAATTTTTTTTTTTTTTTTTGCCTGGTGCAGCATAAGCCTCAGGCTTCCTTGCACCATATAGCTGATAATAATAATAATAATAATAATAATAATAATAATAATATGGCAGTCGAGTTGTTCTCGTCTGGGGAGGCGTTATCTTGGATGGACGTACACAACTCCAGATACTGGAAGGCGGTACTGTAACGGGTGCACGCTACTGTACTGAGGTAGTCCTTCCCCATGAACGTCTGTTCCGAGGTGACATTGGTCCCGAATTCGTGTTTATATATGATAATGCCACACCCATCGCACTGCAGCTGCGATATGCTTTTGGAAAGTGACGATATTGTTCGTATGGAACAATGTTGGCAAATTTCGCAATACCAGAGCTGCAACAACGTGGGTACAAGATGATGCGCCACCCCACATCCCCTGTTGTGTCCAAAGATTGCTAAGGCAACACTTTACAGACGAACGGGTCATCAGCCATTGTTTCCAGACATCTTGGCCACCCCGATCACCAGACCTCACAGGCACAATATGGCCATAGCAGCACTTGTGCCATTAAACAACATACCAACAACAACAACTACCGGACCTCACCCCATGCGACTTCTGGTTATGGGGTTTTCTGAAGAACGAAGTGTATCGGGAAGGATGTCAAACTGTGGCAGATCTGAAGGACAGTATTAGACGTCATGTGCTGGCTATTCCAGTTGACATGTTACGTTCTGCTATAGAGAATGCTGTTCCTCGAATGGAAACTGTTGTTGACCAAAATGGAGGACACGTTGAATAATTGTGGTGCTGTTCAAGTGATTTGTATTGCCACAGCGCCATATAGTGACGAATTTTGTAACTATATACAGTACATATATATTTTTTCCCCATAAATAACGAGGGCATTCTTTATTGTACCTGTTGTCCAAATTCTCTTCAGTATGAGCCTTAAAACTCGCTCCAGAGCCCTGTAAATAGAGATAGTTTAATTTTAACAACCCTGTGGTTGGATTTCAAGAAAGATTTTCATACTGTTGCACATGGAAAACTCCTGTACAAATTGGTGCAAGTGGCATTAAGGGCAAGTTACTGTTCTGGATGAGAAGAGGAAGTGTTTATTTTAACGAAGTGGTTATAATGTACACTATTCTTCATGGAAGAAGGTTATTGGTGGAGCTCCCCAGTGTTCAGTGCTAGCCGATTGTTGTTTTCTATATTTATTAATAATATTGATGAAGGTATATCAGTTTTAATGGCTAAGTTTATTGATGGAAGAACGGTTGGTAGTGTGGTAATGACAATAATCAGGGTAAGCTACTGGAACAAGATAAAAAAAAAAATTATAAATAAAATGATTTCAGCGGACGGGCTGAGAAATGGCAGTTGAAGTTTATCGTAAATGCAAAGTAGTGCATATGATTAGTGGTAATCCCAGAGTAAAGTACCAACTGTGTGTTACTACACTCGGGGTATTGCAAAATGAAAATGATCTGGAAGTAATTGTGTTGCCAGATATGAATTTCTCTGACCAATGCAGACAGAGTGCCAGGCAGCTCATATGATTTTGTCAACGATATGCAGAACCGTTGCTATCAGGGATAAGGACGTCATTATCCCATAATATAAGGCAATAGTTAGGCCGTGTTTGGGGGGGGTAAGAAAATAAAAATATATAAGTTTGATTTAATTTGATTTTTCATCCTACTGACATCTCAAGCCCACCCCACAAATGCAAATCTGACTGCAATTCACAGAAAATTCTAGACTATAGGGTGTGTAAAGCGGGTGTTAGCAGAACATTAAAGACACACATTTATTTACAAAAAAAAATTACAACCTTTAATGAACATTATCTACCGCATATACATAAAATAAACAAATAATTACATACAAGCATACCAATTTCCATATATTTGAACCATGCTACAGTACACTACACTATCTCTCTCACATCAACTATTCTCAATTTACAAATTATTAGCATCAGTTTGAATCAGACGTATCTTACTAAATATGAATCCTCGATGACTACTCAATCATTCTCTTACATTACTAATTTTTATCACTTACATCAGTAAACTCATTTCAGCTCTTATTTGTTAGATCTCTTAGCTTTTAACCCATGATATTTATTACAACTGGTATCCTCTTACATCAGTAATGTTCACTCATTCTACCTTAGTTACTCTCTAGTTACCATCTTAGTCAGCCCTCGTTACTCATGAGGTTTCTCTAATAATAAAATTTCTTTCTCTTTACACCTCATCTGATATGTTATGTTGTGTTGGCACCTGGCCTAATTTAATAATATAGGTTAACATATCCTTACAGTACTACCCCTATAAATATAATTTCTTTACTAATTCCTTTATACTATCACTTTCTTTTTATTACCCCTGTACCACCTTCACATTATTTCATAATCAATAACATTCATAACAAATTATCTCAACCTTAGTGACTAATTTGCCTAATACAATATGAATGTTCACTTTTAAAAAGGGAACATTCATATTGTCTGTTCGGATTCGAGATAAAACAGACTTACGTTCCGGAATGGCCACTACTTCCAATTTTCTTGCGTTTAGGCTTCCTTCGTGGCAGACGGGCTTTCTTCCATTTCTTGGGCACTTATCTGCACAACTGGCCATTATCACTGCCGGACCAGGCTGTCTTTCTCTTCTTTGCTCACTTATCTGCACAATTTCAACGCACATGTTCCCACTCTTCCATATCTCCAAAAAAAAAAAAAAAAACACATCAATCTCTTTCAGCCGCAGTTACTCGCGTCCTCTACACCTCACTATCCCGTTTCTCTCACGTTTTTTCTTTTTCTTCTTCATCTTGCTACCACGAGTTGTGAACTCTGACCACCAAAAAATCTACTCCCACTTCAACCTGCAAACTCACGACCCTTTCGATCACACAAAAGTCAGATACAGAATGGCCACTATCTCAATTTACTCCCCATGAAACTTTTCTCTTTCCCTCAAGTTTGAAACGCCTCCCCAAAGGACTCCAACCAATCCTCATTCTGTTTAATTTCTTTCATTCCTTCCAATTTGCTAAACATCTCACCCCAGCTGTCTCCCTAGTGCACAAACCAACAACAACGGAAACAAAACGGTACAGAGGAAATTTATTCAAAAATGGCAACATAGCACTAGCTGCCATGATACAAATGCATCACTGCCAAAGATGGAACAAAGGGGTGGCCATATCTCCCATTGAGGTGATCCTCAGTAGGAGATATGGCCACCCCTAACGTCGATGCAGGCTTTGCACTGCCTGTCCATACTTAGAATAATGTTGTTGATAAGTTCTTGCGGTAAAATCGTCCATTCCCCTATCAGCGCCATCTTCAGCTGGTGAAAAATTTCTTGTGGGTGTGGACGTGTCGCTAGGCGTCTCCCCAGAGCTTCCCATATCTGTTCGATGGGATTTAGTTCAGCGTAACGAGCAGGCCAATACATACGAACAATGATCTCACATTTCAAAAGCATATCAACGATGGGGTGTGGGGTTATCATCCATAAACACTAACTTGGGGCCAATGGCACCTCGGAATAGACCCACATGGGGAAGGATTACCACAGTACAGTAGCGTGCACCGGTTACAGTACCGCCTTCCAGTATCTGGAGTTGTTTACGTCCATCCAAGATAACGCCATATCGATCCCTTTCAGTGATGTTTGTGGGGGTGATACCGTGTGCCAACATCGCCCCAGATTAGTTGACGTCCAGAATCGCTGCTGAGACTGAATCTACTCTCATCAGTAAAGAGTACCTTACATAAAGATTTTGTGGTTGTAATCTTTAGAAATAGTTTGCTCCTTAAGTTTTGCACACCAGTGTATGTATTTTCTCCAAATCACAATCTACAGAAATTCAAGTCTAATATTACCAAATTATTGTTAGCATTAGTAGAGGCATATGATGCAAGAAAGCAAGCTTATGCAGCATCAGTCAAAAAAAAAAAAAAAAAAAAAAAAAAGCACTCCCATTTCACCCCTCCGTTCGAAATACCTGAGCCTTAAATTTATTTAGACTATCAATTTCCACAACAAGGGATGGAAGTCTGTTCCACCAACCAATTACCCGCTGGCTAAAGGCAAATTTCCGCACACCTATCCTACATCTGTCTTTCCTCAATTTGAATTTACTCTCAGGTGATTATTCTGAGCAAGGGGAAGATTCTCATCAGCATTAAGCATGCTCAAACCATTCAAGGCTTTATACACCTCTATCAGATCACCTCGCCGGTGCCTAGTCTCCAGACACTGTAATTTGCAAAACTTAAGTCTTTCTTCGTAAGAGCAACCCTTTGTTCCATTCACTAATCTTGTTGCCCTTCTCTGTACTTGATCCAGCAGCTCTACTCCTTCTTGAAATGAGGCCTCCAGACCTGTATGCAGTATTCAAGGTGAGGCCTGACCATTGCCTTATAGAAGGGAATAATCACCTCCTTATCCATGGTAGAAAATATATCATTGACAAGACACCATGAGCTACTCTTGCAGCCCGTCTGCACTGCTCAGAAAACTTTATATCTGCTTGCACAATTACCTCCAGGTCCTTTTCATTCTCTACCTCTGTCAGTGTAGTACCACAGAATTGATACGTTACTCTAGGGTTACTGTTTCCCTTGTGTAGTACTTTACATTTGTCAAAGTTAAACTTCATTTGTCACCTCTCAGCACATCTGCTCAACCTTTCCAGATCCTGTTGCAGCAGCATACTGTCAGAAGTGTCCTTAACAGCCCTGCCAACCTTTGTATCGTCTGCAAACTTGGACATTAAGCTTTATATACCATCATCAATATCATTTATAAATACAGAAAACAATGGACCCAACACTGAATCCTGAGGGACTCCACTAATAACATTAGTCCACGATGAGCAGTGTCCATTGATTATCACTCTCTGTCTTCTCCCCCTCAATCACCCCTTTATCCATAGCAGCAATTTGCCTCCAGTGCCACACTGCTCCAATTTGTGCAGCAATCTTTCATGTGCAACAGTATCAAAAGCCTTTCTAAGATCCAAATATATGATATCAAAGTTATTCCCTGCATCCAGTTCTTTTGTGTCTGCATCATAGTATTCAATCAAATTGGTCAGGCAAGACTTTCCCTTAACAAAACCATGCTGTGTCCGAGCTATAACTGAAGTCTTGTCTAGATGATCCTGCAGTGCTTCTTTAACCAGTGCCTCCATTAATTTTCCTGGAAAAGAACTTAAACTCACAGGTCTATAGTTACTTGTGTCAGCCTTTGATCCTCTTTGTGAATTGGGGTCACATTTGCACATCTCCAGTCTATGAGTACCTCCCCTGAGTCCAAAGAAGCTCTCATAATTACAGCTAAGGGTTTGCTTACTTCCTTTGCTGCCTCCTTTAATATAACTGGATAGATCCCATCCACCCCTGGTGCCTTTTTATGTTTATCCTCAACAATTTCTCCTCCACTTTCCTCTCAGTTATTACAAAATCATCTCGCTCACTGCCAGTTACTTAACCTCTGGCGTTCCCCTTCCTGAATAACTCCTCATGTGTGAATGTAGATGCAATATACTGGTTTAGTTTGTTAGCCACCTGAGCAGGATCATCAACAGTTGAACCACCAATATCCAGTGGACCAATCTGATTCATCCCCTTCCTTCTAGACTTTACATTGGTAAAGAACTCTTTTCAGTTTTTCTTTGCATCCTTTGCCAAGGATTTCTCATAATCTGCCTTTGCCTGCCTAATCTCCTTTGTGACTTGGTTACAGGCGAGATTATATCTGTCATAGGCTTCCATGTCACCCATTAATTTATATGTATCCCATGCATTTTTCTTCTCTGCCATATGTCTCATTAGTTCATCTGACATAGATTTGGGCCTAAACCTTGGACAATATTTCTTGGTTGGACGCTTAGTAGCGTCCAAGATAAATTCTTTGAATGCTTCCCATTTTGAATTTGCTGTTGATAACATCATTAGTTGGTCCCACTGTATACAATTTAAATACTGTCTCAGACAATCGTAGTCGCCTTTGCGAAAGCAAAAACCCTTTACCCCTGATGGTAGTTACCTCTTTGAGTAAATCCGATTTCAGCCCACTGTGATCACTGCCACCTATTGGTTCCTTTATCTGCAGATTCTTAATGCATGAAGAATCACTACTGATAATCAGATCAAGAGTATTACTCCCTCTAGTTGCCTCCCGAACATGCTGATGTAGAAAACAATCATCCAATAAATCCACAAAAGCCTTGCTGGTATGTTGAGTGACCAGTCCACAAATTCCAGTCAATATCTGAGAAATTAAAATCCCCCATTATAAGACTCTCTGATTTACTGGCCCACTCTATTTCCCTGTACAGTTTCTTATTATACTCATCAGAGTCATTATTATTATTAGCCATATGGTGCAAGGAAGCCGATGCTTTTGCTGCACCAGCCAAAAATAAATTTCTGAGCTATCGTGTGTGTGTGTGTGTGTGTCTGTGTGCGAGAGAGAGAGAGAGAGAGAGAGAGAGAGAGAGAGAGAGAGAGAGAGAGAGAGAGAGAGAGAGAGTCAAAAGTAGAAGGGAATCACCAAGAAAGAGAAGAATGATGATATCCAGCTCAAGACCCTGTATGAGCTAAGCCCATACTCACCAGATGTGAACCCGTGGGGTAATTAGGCCTATAGCACACTCCTCCTCTTAATTTTGATCTCCCAATGCTTATGTCACACCAAACGGACTCGACACTGCACTGTCCAGCGTTAGCCTTGAACCCATGCACTATATTGAGTATTGTAGCTTATAATAAATTTCGTGTTTGGGATTTTCATTAAAGAAAGAAAAAAAAAAAAAAAAAAAAAAGCCAACAGGAAAAAGCATATTGCTCTGTTGTAAGAATTTACGCAACAAAGTGTGTTTCACCAAATATTTGACCAAATGTTACTCATCCAGTGGCAGTCTTTAAACCGATTATTGTTCGCTTGTTTGTTGCACTGTAGTGTTGGAGAACAGCTCATCGAAGACGACAGTCATATTTCTTGGGGTGTGTTAGTATCGATTTTGTGGAAGATGTGTAATTCTTCAACGAATATGTGCCTGTGGCATTGCATTGGGAGAAGGAGATGCTTTTGAAGTACAGTGTTCCATTTCTTTTTGAGTAAGAAAGACCAGTCACAGTTTGCATTGATGGCATGACAATAAAAGCAAGGAGAAACGGAAGTTAGGATCATTTTCTGAGAAGATCAAAAGATAAGTACAGTATTATTTTTCTTAAGAATGCTTATTAAAGCCCAAAAGATTCTGTAGCAGTTTAATAATCAGCATTTGCTACCAATATGGAAGACCCTACGTTTGAGTTTTGTTGCCCACTAGAACTTATCCATTTTTAATTATTTCGTTTACTTTTTTTTTTATGGCTTTATTATTATTTTGCTCAACGAAAGAAAAATTACGCAGAAATTTGTTTATAATTTTATGCCCATAATATTCATGTTGGGAAATATTTATCAATTTGTTAAAATTTCTGCGTATTTTATTGTGCGTTTGATAAATTTTAAGGGACGTGTTTAGCATGCAAATGCTTTCTTTTCAGAGATAAAGTTTTGTTATTTTATTTTCAGTTTTAGTAAAGATATATATAACATGCGTGAAAGGCACTTAGCGCGCTTTTTTTTTTTTAATGACTTCATTATGCATTCATTTTGATTTTGTTACGCAACAGTGGTAGTAACATCAAATATTGGATTTGAACGCTTTCATTGTTTCATTTGAAGGTGTTTTTTTTATGCGATTGTTGCTGGTTTTCAGCCATTATTGATTGAACTACAGTGTACCATGGACGAGAGCTCGCCGAGTTGGGAGTTTTCAAGAATTTCCGGGTTTCGAGAGTCGACCAATCAAATTGGGAGATGTTTATCGTAGTGGCTGAAGTTTGGTTTCGGTTTCAGTGCCGTGACGAGAACTTAGTTCCGACGTGACAAAAGAGGAAGAACAAAAATGAGTTAGGATCACTTTATTGTGAGATTAAAAGATAAGTATGCACTCATGTTTTAGAAGAATTATGTTTTTTATTTTAAGCATGACATGTTAGAATAAGGTAGGTAACATAACCGGCGCCTCCATAGCCAGGTGGGAAGGAGCAGCAGTGCGTAGCACAGGCTTCTTGATTAGACCGGGGTTCGAGCCCCTCACCACCAAATACGGAGGATGCGGAAAGGTCAGGGAATGACCACCGCATATCCCGGAGCAATATGGCCTTAGTTGCTAATGCTCCTAAAAAACCAAATAACAAACAACAACAAACAGGTAACATAACCGTCGCTGTCAGTGGTGTCGAGACGGAAGGACAAGAGATCAACTGCCATGGATCCAGAACCTGTGTAATTGTAGTAGGGTTGTCTTGGCGTTTACTTTTAAATGACGTTGGGGGAGGTGAATCTGGTTTTCATTTTGCCTCTCGATACCACCGGTATTATTGGTTCTTTATCAAGCGTGGGGGATTGTGGTTGTCTGAGCAGGGCTTCAGTAGAAGGCTCTTATCCATGGATCTCTGGAACAATGAGTGATAGGCTAGGCACATCTAGCTCTTCCCCCTTCTTCACAGTGATTGGCTGTTAATCACGATTTTTGGGTCAGAGGGAATGCAGTTTTGCTATCTATCCCAGTGCGAAATTTTGTTTTCCGATTTAAAACCAGGGGCAAAGGGGGAAATTTTTTCTGATTAGCCCCTTTTGGCGGCGCTGGTTTTAAATCTAGAAGCGATTTTCCTCCCAGGACTGGATCTTCCAGTCACTGCAAAGCAGTGGCATAGCTAGAAGTCCAATGACTAATTGCCTTAAAGATTCATGGGTAAGAACCTTGTACTGAAGACTTACTAAAGCAGGAAGCAGTCTACATATTTTTAGAATAAATTCATAAAATTTAATTCTTAACATAATAATAATAATAATTCAGTGCAGTACAGATTTATTTGTATAATAATAATATATAACCATAATATATTATATAATGGTTAAATGAAAAGAATGGGGAGGACTGTTTTGCTACACCTTATTTAATTTCTTATACAATTAAAATATCAAAGTATTACTACACTTCCCCGTCCAGCTGCTTCATAATGCCACCCAGCTGGCAAAATTTTCTGGGGAGAACACTGGTTATGTTGGTTATGTTTATTCTGTTGTGTGAGATCATCTTGTTCATTCTTATGGTGTGGTCCCAGTACAACTTCTGGGTAGGGACCTCTTGTACAGGCTGAAGTTTGAATTTGTATTAGGTATACTTTCATTTATCAACTGTTATTTCTTTGCCAGTTTCTGATTTATTATCCTGGCATCCTGGTTGTGTCTATAATTGTACTCCTTCTGGGTGATCCCTTCAACCCATGTTGATGTGTAGGATTGTTTCTTGGGCAAAGAGACATCATCAATATGTGTCATCTGTCACTCTGGGGTCCTTGGAAATGTATTTTCTATAGTTTCTATTTACCTGTCTCAGGGAAGAGTTTCTCTCTAGTGAGCCATGCACTGGAGGCCTCCTTATCTATCTAGTCTTCATGGAGGTCATTGTATTGCCTGCTGTGGAGTGCCTTTGTCACCCATTTTTCTGTCTTCATTTCTTCTGTCTGGGTGGGTGGGGTCTCATTATTGGGTTTAAGAAGAGTGTGCAGTTTGTATATCTTCCTTATGACCTGGTAGATTGGCACTGTGTTTTTCTAGAGTAATCCTTTAGGTTTTTAATTGCTTCTGTTGTTCAACGAGGTCTGTGAAACCCCCTCCTCCTTCTTTCTGGGTATGGTCAGTCGCCCAATGGCTGCCTTTATTGTTATTATTATTATTATTATTGTGGCTTCTGATAGAATTTGACATTTACAATTTGTGCAATCTACAGTCCTCCTTAGAGAGGAATTGGCATACTAAATGAAAGAAGTTCCAGTACTTCAGCCTGATTGCGAATACACTATTGCAATGACCAAGGAAAATTTCATAACGTTTCGGGAATTTCCTCATAAGGTTTTTACTAGAAGACAGATCCTGCTAGAAATGGAACAAAGTACAGAATTATGATGGGATACGTATACTTCACGTAGGGTTAGTCATTTTCGATGGATTGGACTATGCAGAGACTTTGGACTCTTCTAGATCTCTTCTGCAAGCAGTTTGATATGAGAGAAATATATAGGGCTCCTGTGGAGGATTAGGCCACTACACAGACTGCAAGTGTGTGAAGATTCCTGGATATGGAGGCTAGTGATTATGAAGAAGTTACAGCTGAATGGTAGATCAATGCCAGTTGCTAATATTCTGGTATTCATTATCTGTTGACAGGAAATGTGAGCAAAGGATTTGCTAGACTATTCCTTTTGTGATTGGCAGGGATCTGACCAAGAGAACGTGGACTGATTTTGAGTGACATTGTGATAAAAAGAAGTTACTTTGATGCTTTTTATTCTCTTCTGTTTCTTCTCCCTTGTACTACTTCCTTTTTAGCATTAACATTAGTAGAGGCATATGACGCAAGAAAGCAAGCTTATGCAGCATCAGCCAGGGGGAAAAAAAAAACTTCCCCCTCCATTCGTTAGAAATTCCGGTCCAGCTGAGCCTTAAATTTATTTAGGCTATCAACTTCCACAACAAGGGATGGAAGTCTGTTCCATCAACCAACTACTCACTGGCTAAAGGCAAATTTCCAGACATCTATCCTACCTCTGTCTTTCCTCAATTTGAATTTATGCCCTCTCAGGTGATTATTCTGAGCAAGGGGCAG
This sequence comes from Mastigoproctus giganteus, assembly GCF_048544385.1. Taxonomy (NCBI): domain Eukaryota; kingdom Metazoa; phylum Arthropoda; class Arachnida; order Uropygi; family Thelyphonidae; genus Mastigoproctus; species Mastigoproctus giganteus. The sequence continues at coordinate 200,108,719 of NC_143584.1, read as the reverse complement.
AATCCCATCAGCATTGAGCATGCTCAAACCATTCAAGGCTTTATACACCTCTGTCAGATCACCTTGCCGGTGCCTAGTCTCCAGACACTGTAATTTGCAAAACGTAAGCCTTTCTTCATAAGAGCAACCCTTTGTTCCATTCACTAACCTTGTTGCCCTTCTCTGCACTCGTTCCAGCAGCTCTACATCCTTCTTGAAATGAGGCCTCCAGACCTGTATACAGTACTCAAGGTGTGGCCTGACCATTGCCTTATACAAGGGAATAATCACCTCCTTATCCCTGCTAGAAAGATTCCTGTATATCATTGATAAGACACCATGAGCTACTCTTGCAGCCCATCTCCACTGCTCAGAGAACTTCATATCTGCCTGCACAACCACCCCCAGGTCCTTTTCATTCTCTACCACTGTCAGTGTAGTACCACAGAGTTGATACGTTGCTCTGGGGTTGCTGTTTCCCATATGTAGTACTTTACATTTGTCGATATTAAACTTCATTTGCCACCTCTCAGCCCATCTGTTCAACCTTTCCAGATCCTGTTGCAGCAGCATAGCATCAGTAGTGTCCTTAACAACCCTGCCAACTTTTGTATCGTCTGCAAACTTGGACATTAAGCTTGATATACCATCATCAATATTATTTATAAATACAGAAAACAATAATGGACCCAACACTGAACCCTGAGGAACTACACTAATAAAATTAGTCCACGATGAGCAGTGTCCATTGATTACCACTCTGTCTTCTCCCCCTCAACCACCCCTTTATCCATAGCAGCAATTTGCCTCCAATGCCACACTGCTCCAATTTGTGCAGCAATCTTTCATGTGCAACAGTATCAAAAGCCTTTCTAAGATCCAAATATATAATATCAAAGTTATTCCCTGCATCCAGTTCTTTTGTGACTGCATCATAGTATCCAATCAAATTGTTCAGGCAAGACTTCCCCTTAACAAAACCATGCTGTGTCCGAGCTATAACTGAAGTCTTGTCTAGACGATCCTGCAGTGCTTCTTTAACCAGTGCCTCCATTAATTTTCCTGGAACAGAAGTTAAACTCACTGGTCTATAATTACTTGTGTCGGCCTTTGATCCTCCTTTGTGAATTGGGGGCACATTTGCACATCTGCAGTCTGTGGGTACCTCCCCTGAGTCCAAGGAAGCTCTCATATTTATGGCTAAGGGTTTGCTTACTTCCTTTGCTGCCTCATTTAATATAACTGGTTAGATCCCATCCACCCCAGGTGTCTTTCTTGTGTTTATCTTCAACAATTTCTCCTCCACTTTACTCTCAGTTATTACAAGATCATCTAGCTTACTGCCAGAGTTGAATACACCTCTGGCATTCCCCTCGCTGAATAACTCCTCATGTGTGAATGTCGATGCAAAATATTCACTTAGTTTGTTAGCTACCTGAGCAGGATCATCAACAGTTGAACCATCGATATCAAGTGGACCAATGTGATTCATCCTCTTCCTTCTAGAGTTTACATAAGAAAAAAACTCTTTGCTGTTTTTCTTTGCGTCCCTTGCCAAAGATTTCTCGTAATCTGGGTTCACCTGTCTAACCTTCTTTGTAACTTGGTTACAGATCAACTTATATCTATCATAGGCTTCTGTGTCATGTGTTAATTTATATGTATCCCAAGCATTTTTCTTCTCTGCCATATGTCTCATTAGCTCATCTGACATCCATTTAGGCCTAAACCTTGAACAATATTTCTTAGTTGGTATGTAAAGCCTAATAGATTGCAAGATAAGTTCTTTGAATGTTTCCCATTTTGAATTTGCTGTTGGTCCCACTGTATAGAATTTAAATACCGTCTCAGACCATTGTAGTTGCCTTTACGAAAGCAATAATTCTTCCCTTTACCCCTGATGGTAGTTACCTCTTTGAGTAAATCCCACTTCAGCACACTGTGATCACTGCCACCTAGTGGTTCCTCTATCTTCAGATTCTTAATGCATGAAGAATCACTACTGATAATCAGATCTAGAGTATTACTCCCTCTAGTTGCCTCCCGAACATGCTGATGTAGAAAACAGTCATCCAATAAATCCACAAAAGCCTTGCTAGTGTCTGAGTGACCAACCCACAAATTCCAATCAATATCTGGGAAATTAAAATCTCCCATTATAAGACTCTCTGATTTACTGGCTCTGTACAGTTTCTTATTATACTCATCAGAGTCATTAGGCCTATAGCACACTCCTACTCAATTTTGATATCCCAGTGCTTATGTCACACCAAACTGCCTCGACACTGCACTGTCCAGCGATGTCGACTGGCTTCACTTCCTTGGATTTTATGTGTTTCTTAACTAATAGCATAACCCCTCCTCCCTTCCTATCCTGTCTTTCCTTTCTGTATACGTTGTACTCCCCAAATTCCAGTTCTGCATTCCTTATATCTGTGTGAAACCATGTCTCTGATATCCTAACAATATCCGCCTTTGATGCTTGAGCAATACTTCAAATTCATCAAATTTATTTACCAAACTCCTAGCATTGGTGTTCATGCAAGTATACATGCACCTGTTCTTTTTCTTAGCTACCCTAACACAACCCATGTGTTTACTTGTACCGCAATGACTCCCAGCAGTCTCTGAAATATCCTGCATCTTGTTTTCCAGGCTTCTGCTCATTCCAATAGAAGCAGTGCAAGAATCACTTTCACCTCTGCCAGTGGCTTCTGTTAATCTGTTAGTCCTTGTATCCCCCCAATCTAGCAGTTTTCTGACCCACCTAACACTGCCTTGATAGCAGCAGCAAATATTCTTGCACCCTTTCTATTTAAGTGTATCCCATCCCTGTAGAAGCAGTCCCTTCTGTTAACAAGTACAGACCAGGCTGAAAAAAATTCTACCCCTCGAGCCTTGCACAATCTTTCCGGGGCTGAATTGATCGACAAGGCTCTCATCATATACTTCCTCCTATCGTGTCTGGGTAGGCACCTCCGTAGCCAGGTGGGAAGGAGCAGCAGTGCGTAGCACACGCTTCTTGATTAGACCAGGGTTCGAGTCCGTCACCACCAAATATGGAGGATGCGGAAAGGTCAGGGAATGACCACCGCATATCCCGGAGCAATATGGCCTTAGTTGCTAATGCTCCTAAAAACCAAATAACAAAAAATAACATAGTGTCTGGGAAGAATTGCAGACACTTTCAGATTCAACCCTAATTCATGGCTTTTCTCTTTATTCTGTTTCTTTCCTATCCTAGCTTGTGCACTTCTTCTTTATGCTCTTCAATACTTATACTACTGTAGTTTGCACATATATTGTACAAACGATAGTGATGTACATATATTGTACCTGGTTGGCTGCTAGATAGTAGATCTCTGGCCCAGCTCCATGTGCCAGGGATGGTAACTAGTGTGTTCCAACTTGCCGGGGCAGACTAGGCAAAGTGGTCAGCCATGCAACATGAACAACATAACCCAGCACCACACTACGATACATGTACACCACTAGATTGATTGGCCTCTGTACAGTATTTGCACATAATAAATGCAGAGTTGCCATAGGTTGTTTGGGGCTCCACATACACCAATAAATAAAGAATTAAAGTCTTCCTAATTTGTGTATTATTAGCTTCTTGGATGAACTTTGGAACAAAATTCTTACTTACAATAAAATAGAGAACACTAACCCATTGCTCACAAGAGATTTTCATTTGAATTTGTTCAATTACTGAACTGACAACTCAATTCAGAATTACTGTTTGATGTTGAACAACAAAAGATTTGAACATGTTGCTTATGGCATAACAAGAAAGCAGGAATCCATAGTTAGCAGTACTGTGTCATGCTTATATCATATTACCACCAATATCAAATTTTATCAATATATATATAATTTAGCCCCAGGGGCTCCCATCTGGTTGAGTATGGGCTTGGCACACTCAGGGTCTTGAGCTGGATATCATCATTCTTTTCTGTTTTGGTGATCCCTTTCTACTTTTGACTCTCTTTCTCTCTCTCTCCTTCAGGGTAACTTGGGGAATTTTCTTTTTCTTTTTTTTGGCTGGTGCAGCATAAGCTTCAGGCTTCCTTGTACCATGTAGCTAATAATAATAATAAGCAGACAGATCCTGCTAGAAATGGAACAAAGTACAGAAGCCCGGACCATGTGTCATCGGATACTCTGGGCCAAGGAGTCTGGAGTATCTGTTGACACATGTCGATGATGCCACCTGGCCTCAGAAATAATCCAACACATCACTTTGGGAGGATGCAAAGTGATCACCCAGACTGAGTACACTCATAAACACGACCAGGTAGCCAGGATAATACATCAGAAGCTAGCAAGGAAATACCAGTTGATCGAAAAAAGTGTACCGTACTACAAGTACAAACCCCAGGTAATACTAGACACCTCAATCCACTAGCTGTACTGGGACGGCGCCATAATAACGGATAGGACAATCCCACACAATAGACTAGACATAACTCTTGTCGACAAGAAGGAAAAGGCTACCTATCTGATTGATATAGCAGTACCCAACACTGGCAGCCTGCAGAAAACCCATGGGGAAAAAATCAGGAAGTACGCGAACCTAAGACAGGAGATCAAAGAGATGTGGCATATGCAACAAGTAACAACAATCCCGATCATCGTGTCAACCACAGGTAGGGTGCCAAAGACCCTACATAACATAGGTCTCCTAGTGAACACCTACAAGGAACTCCAGAAAGTTGCAATCCTGAACACCTGTAGGATAGTCAGAGAGTCTCGACCGACAGTAACACCAGGCATGACAACAACCACCCTGTGTACTTACATTAAACTGTTTCTTGAAAAATCAAAATCTCAGAAACTGAAATGGGATGAGGTTAATAAAATATATCATAATATATTTCTAGTGCACAGTATGGTCATTATAATTAGCCATGTTATGTTAACTAGCTACACCGGAATTGCATTAGCATTAATAGTAGCAGTGGCATATGATGTAAGAAAGCAAGCTTATACAGCATCAGCCAAAAAAAAAGAAACACTTCCCATTTTGCCTATCCATTCAATCCAAAAGTTTGTCCAGTTCTTTCTTGAATTTATTTAAGCTATCAACTTCCAGAGTAACAGGTGGAAGTTTGTTCCAGCAATCAACCACCTGGTGGATAAAGGCATACACTGATTACTGTCATTAACCACCCTGCCAACCTTTGTGTCATCTGAAAACTTAGGCAAAAAGCTCTATATGCCTTCATCAATATCATTAATGAACATTGCCATTAACATTAGTAGTGGTATATGATGCAAGAAAGAAAGCTTATACAGCATCAGCCAAAAACACACACACACACTTCCCATTTCATCAATCCATTCCCTCCAAAAAAGTTTATCTAGTTCAACCTTGAATTCATTTAAGCTATCAACTTCCACAACGAAAGATGGAAGTTTGTTCCAACAATCACCCACTTGCTGGTTAAAGGCAAACTTCTGCACGTCTATTCTGCAACTGTCTTTCCTCAATTTGAATTTATGTCCTCTCAAGTGCATAATTTTAGCAAGAGGAAAAATCCTATCAGCATTGAGCTTGCTCAAACTGTTCAAAGCCTTAAACATCTCATTCAGATTCAAAGCCTTAAACACCTCAATCACAGGTGTTTAGTCTCCAGACGCTTCAATTTGCAGAACTGAAGCGTTTTTTGGTAAGAGCACCCCTTTGTTCCCTTTGCCAATCTCATTGCCCTTTTCTCTATTCATTCCAGCAGCTCTACATTCTTCATAAAATGAGGCCTCCAGACCTGTATGCAGTACTGAAGGTGTGGCCTGACCATTGCTTTATACAAAGGGATAATCACCTTTTTATCCCTGCTAGCAAAATTCCTGTATATCATTGACAAGACCCCATGAACTGCTGTAGCAGACTGTCTGCACTGCTCAGAAAATTTCATATCTGACTGCACAATTACTCCCAGGTCTTTTTCATTCTCGACTACCCTGAGTGTGGTGCCACACAGTACATTACTCTGGGGTAAGTGCTACCCATATGAAGTACTTTGCATTTGTCAATGTTAAACTTCAGTTGCCACTTCTCAGCCAAACCATCTGCCCAACTTTTCTAGATCCTGTTGCAGTAGTATACTGTCATTACCATTATTAACAACCCTGCCAACCTTTGTATAGTCTGTAAACTTGGACGTTAAGCCTTACATACCTTCATCAACATCATTGATAAATATAGAATACAATGGGCCCAACAACAAAACTTAAGGGACTCCACTAATAACATTAGTCCACAAAGAAAATGTGTCCAATGATTACCACTCTGTCTTCTCCCACTCAACCATCCTTTTATCCATAGCAGTAACTTGCCCTTAATGCTATACTACTCTAATTTTGTATAGCAGTCTTCCATGTGCAATAGTATCAAAAGATTTCCTGATATATAATAAAATAATTCACAAAAGAGACTTTTCTTGTTCTTCCCCTTACCTTTTAAAATTTACCTTCTTTGCAGCAGAAAGATATCATTGTGCTAGAAAATAAGTTTGCTTAAACTTTTTGAAGAAGATTCATATTTAAAACTTTCACTGCTGGCTTATCCAATGACAGTTTTAAACCAGGATTCAAAACCATGGGATTGGGTCTATCTGGATTTGAAAGAGCAGAAATATTTTTCTGCTTTCTTCTCAGTGTGATTGATTTTACCCACCCGGCTAGCCGACCGGGGTAGCCGAGTGGGTCAAGTGCCTGCCTGGCAACCCAAAGGTTGCAGGTTCAAATTCCGCCTTGGGCTTGGATATTACAATAGTGCTGTACTCTCTGGTTGGACCTCACAGTCACGATACACAAAGGAAACAGGGAAAAACTAGTTCCGTCGTGTATTGTTCATATAATACAAAAAAAACTGTGACTGAATTAATCACCCTCCAGTAAAGGTTGCTTGACTAAAATATCCAGTTTTTCTTCTGTCAAATTGGAATAAAAAGTCCAAAAGGGGGGGTGATTCCCTTCACCCCTTTCAAGTGGATTAAAATCTGAAGCTGCATATTTGCATTCTGAAAGTATTGAACATGTTAAATTAGAATTTTTTGTTACCCAACAACTTTAGTACCATAAACTTCTGCTCTTTAATGGTACCTAACTTGGATGATGTCCTAAAATGTATATAAACCTTAAGGATAAGAAAATCTATGGGAGTAGACAGAATATCTGTTTATGATGTCAGAATGAATATACAGATTTTTGCAAAAGTAATTGTTCATTTGATTGCTAAGAAGCTATGAATTCAGCAATTTCCTACATTACTACAAGTTTTTAAACTTATTCCTGTGTATAAGAAAGGTCCCCATACAGAGCTTTTTAACTACAGTTCTGTCAGTATACAATCTATTTGGAAAAAAATAATTGAAAATACATTAATGTTTCAAATATAAGATTATTTCAAAAATATAATTTAATTAATTCTAATATATACTCATACCAGAAGAATTGTACTCTTAAGTCTACTTGATGAGTTAGTGAATGAATTCAATCTTATGAAATGTAGAATTATTCAATCTGATGAATCTTATATGAAATGTAGTTTCATTTAGCCTACACGGGATATAACCCTACAGCCATTTGTCCCATCAAATGACAAAATTCTTTCATTCTTTATTGCATTCTTACATTCTAACTCAAACTAAACAAGTTACGGTGTGGATGACCCTTACTTACTGATTATCAGCAATGATTCTTCATGCATCAAGAATCTGTAGATAAATGAACCACTAGGTGGCAGTGATCACAGTGTGCTGAAGTGGGATTTACTCAAAGAGGTAACTACCATTAGGGGTAAAGGGAAGGGTTATTGCTTCCGTAAAGGCGACTACGATGGACTGAGACAATATTTAAATTCTGTACAGTGGGACCAACTGATGATGTTACCAACAGCAAATTCAAAATGGGAAGCATTCAAAGAACTTATCGTGGAAGCTACTAGGCTTTACATACCAACTAAGAAATATTGTTCAAGGTTTAGGCCAAAATGGATGTCAGATGAACTAATGAGGCATATGGCAGAGAAGAAAAATGCATGGGATACTTACAAATTAACACATGACACAGAAGCCTATGATAGATACAAGTTGATATGCAACCAAGTTACAAAGGAGGTTAGGCAGGCAAAGGCAGATTACGAGAAATCCTTGGCAAGGGATGCAAAGAAAAACAGCAAAGAGTTCTTTACTTATGTAAATGATGAAGGAAGGGGATGAATCAGATTGGTCCACTTGATATCGATGGATCAAGTGTTTTTTAGGATTATTCAATTCATTGTTAATTCTTTCTCAAACTAAACAATTGACAGTGTGGATGACCCTTACTTAAAGGAATGCGATGTTTTCTGAAAGTAGGAAGTGTCTCCTGGTTTCTTGGTTAGTTTTTCTCATATTGTTGATGATTTTCAACTTAAAATCTATTACATATATTTGGGCTTGATGTCTTTTTCACAACGTTCTTATTGTTTTATTTTTTATCCTCTCTGTCAGGTGTCTGATTAGAGAGAGTGTTTATTTTGCACTATTCGATCGGACTGTGAACTAAACAAGAAACTGTGAGGATGACCCTTACTAAAAGAAATGCGATGTTTTCTTTCAGTAGGAAGTGTCTCCTTGTTTCGTGGTTAGTTGACAAATGCTATTGTTTATTTTCCTTGTAAAATTTATATAAGAAGGTATTAATTTTGAGCTGGTCAAGTGTTTTTTAGGATTCCTCATAGATATTTACTTTTAATGTGATTTTAATTCACACTGTTAGATTTCGGTTTAACGAATATGTTTGTTTGTGACACTGAACTAAACACGGAACAGTACGGATGACCCTTACTTAAAGGAATGCGATGTTTTTTGAAAGTAAGAAGTGTCTCCTGGTTTCTTGATTAGTTTCAGATTTTGTTTATTAATTCCCATGTGTAGGGTATGTGAAATGTAGTTTCATTTACCCTTCACGCGATATAACCCCACAGCCATATGTCCCATCAAATGACAAAATTCTTTATTGCATTCTTAATTCTTTCCCAAACTAAACAATTGACAGTGTGGATGACCCTTACTTAAAGGAATGCGATGTTTTCTTTCAGTAGGATGTGTCTCCTTGTTTCTTGGTTAGTTGACAAATGCTTTTGTTAATTTTCCTTGTAAAATTTATATAAGAAGGTATTATTTTTGATCTGATCAAGTGTTTTTTAGGATTCATCATAGATATTTACTTTTAATGTGATTTTAATTTACACTGTTTGATTTCGTGTTAACAAATATGTTTGTTTGTGACTTTTGCATGTGACACTGAACTAAACACGGAACAGAACGGATGACCCTTACTTAAAGGAATGTGATGTTTTCTCGAAGCAGGAAGTGTCTCCTGGTTTCTTGATTAGTTTCAGATTTTGTTTATTAATTCCCACGTGTAGGGTATATGAAATGTAGTTTCATTTACCCTTCACGCGATATAACCGCACAGCCATATGTCCCATCAAATGACAAAATTCTTTATTGCTTTCTTAATTCTTTCTCAAACTAAACAATTGACAGTGTGGATGACCCTTACTTAAAGGAATGCGATGTTTTCTGAAAGTAGGAAGTGTCTCCTGGTTTCTTGGTTAGTTTTTCTCATATTGTTGATGATTTGCCACTTAAAATGTATTACATATATTTGGGCTTGATGTCTTTTTCACAAGGTTCTTATTGTTTTATTTTTTATCCTCTCTGTCAGGTGTCTGATTAGAGAGCGTGTTTATTTTGCATTATTCGATCGGACTGTGAACTAAACAAGAAACCGTGAGGATGACCCTTAACTAAAAGAAATGCGATGTTTTCTTTCAGTAGGATGTGTCTCCTTGTTTCTTGGTTAGTTGACAAATGCTTTTGTTTATTTTCCTTGTAAAATTTATATAAGAAGGTATTAATTTTGAGCGGATCAAGTGTTTTTTAGGATTCCTCATAGATATTTACTTTTAATGTGATTTTAATTCACACTGTTAGATTTCGGTTTAACGAATATGTTTGTTTGTGACTTTTGCGTGTGACACTGAACTAAACACGGAACAGTACGGATGACCCTTACTTAAAGGAATGCGATGTTTTCTGAAAGTAGGAAGTGTCTCCTGGTTTCTTGGTTAGTTTTTCTCATATTATTGATGATTTTCCACTTAAAATGTATTACATATATTTGGGCTTGATGTCTTTTTCACAAGGTTCTTATTGTTTTATTTTTTATCCTCTCTGTCAGGTGTCTGATTAGAGAGCGTGTTTATTTTGCATTATTCGATCGGACTGTGAACTAAACAAGAAACCGTGAGGATGTCCCTTACTAAAAGAAATGCGATGTTTTCTTTCAGTAGGATGTGTCTCCTTGTTTCTTGGTTAGTTGACAAATGCTTTTGTTAATTTTCCTTGTAAAATTTATATAAGAAGGTATTATTTTTGATCTGATCAAGTGTTTTTTAGGATTCATCATAGATATTTACTTTTAATGTGATTTTAATTTACACTGTTTGATTTCGTGTTAACAAATATGTTTGTTTGTGACTTTTGCATGTGACACTGAACTAAACACGGAACAGAACGGATGACCCTTACTTAAAGGAATGCGATGTTTTCTCGAAGCAGGAAGTGTCTCCTGGTTTCTTGATTAGTTTCAGATTTTGTTTATTAATTCCCATGTGTAGGGTATATGAAATGTAGTTTCATTTACCCTTCACGCGATATAACCCCACAGCCATATGTCCCATCAAATGACAAAATTCTTTATTGCATTCTTAATTCTTTCTCAAACTAAACAATTGACAGTGTGGATGACCCTTACTTAAAGGAATGCGATGTTTTCTGAAAGTAGGAAGTGTCTCCTGGTTTCTTGGTTAGTTTTTCTCATATTGTTGATGATTTTCCACTTAAAATCTATTACATATATTTGGGCTTGATGTCTTTTTCACAAGGTTCTTATTGTTTTATTTTTTATCCTCTCTGTCAGGTGTCTGATTAGAGAGCGTGTTTATTTTGCACTATTCGATCGGACTGTGAACTAAACAAGAAACCGTGAGGATGACCCTTACTAAAAGAAATGCGATGTTTTCTTTCAGTAGGATGTGTCTCCTTGTTTCTTGGTTAGTTGACAAATGCTTTTGTTTATTTTCCTTGTAAAATGTATATAAGAAGGTTTTATTTTTGATCTGATCAAGTGTTTTTTAGGATTCATCAATTGCATTGTTAATTCTTTCTCAAACTAAACACGGAACAGTACGGATGACCCTTACTTAAAGGAATGCGATGTTTTCTGAAAGTAGGAAGTGTCTCCTGGTTTCTTGGTTAGTTTTTCTCATATTGTTGAACATTTTCCCCTTAAAATCTATTACATATATTTGGGATTGATGTGTTTTTTACAAGGTTCTTATTGTTTTATTTTTTATCCTCTCTGTCAGGTGTCTGATTAGAGAGAGTGTTTATTTTGCACTATTCGATCGGACTGTGAACTAAACAAGAAACTGTGAGGATGACCCTTACTAAAAGAAATGCGATGTTTTCTTTCAGTAGGAAGTGTCTCCTGGGTTCTTGGTTAGTTTTTCTCATATTGTTGAACATTTTCCACTTAAAATCTATTACATATATTTGTGATTGATGTGTTTTTCACAAGGTTCTTTTTTTTTTTTTTTTTTATACTCTCTGTCAGGTGTCTGATTAGAGAGTGTCTTTATTTTGCACTATTTGATCGGACTGTGAACTAAACAAGAAACCACGAGGATGACCCTTACTAAAAGAAATGCGATGTTTTCTTTCAGTAGGATGTGTCTCCTTGTTTCGTGGTTAGTTGACAAATGCTATTGTTTATTTTCCTTGTAAAATTTATATAAGAAGGTATTATTTTTGATCTGATCAAGTGTTTTTTAGGATTCATCCTAGATATTTACTTTTAATGTGATTTTAATTTACTCTGTTTGATTTCGTGTTAACAAATATGTTTGTTTGTGACTTTTGCATGTGACACTGAACTAAACACGGAACAGAACGGATGATCTTTATTTAAAGGAATGCGATGTTTTCTCGAAGCAGGAAGTGTCTCTTGGTTTCTTGATTAGTTTCAGATTTTGTTTATTAATTCCCATGTGTAGGGTATATGAAATGTAGTTTCATTTACCCTTCACGCGATATAACCCCACAGCCATATGTCCCATCAAATAACAAAATTCTTTATTGCATTCTTAATTCTTTCCCAAACTAAACAATTGACAGTGTGGATGACCCTTACTTAAAGGAATGCGATGTTTTCTGAAAGTAGGAAGTGTCTCCTGGTTTCTTGGTTAGTTTTTCTCATATTGTTGAACATTTTCCCCTTAAAATCTATTACATATATTTGGGATTGATGTGTTTTTTACAAGGTTCTTATTGTTTCATTTTTTATCCTCTCTGTCAGGTGTCTGATTAGAGAGCGTGTTTATTTTGCACTATTCGATCGGACTGTGAACTAAACAAGAAACCGTGAGGATGACCCTTACTAAAAGAAATGCGATGTTTTCTTTCAGTCGGATGTGTCTCCTTGTTTCTTGGTTAGTTGACAAATACTTTTGTTTATTTTCCTTGTAAAATTTATATAAGAAGGTTTTATTTTTGATCTGATCAAGTGTTTTTTAGGATTCATCAATTGCATTGTTAATTCTTTCTTAAACTAAACAATTGACAGTGTGGATGACCCTTACTTAAAGGAATGCGATGTTTTCTGAAAGTAGGAAGTGTCTCCTGGTTTCTTGGTTAGTTTTTCTCATATTGTTGATGATTTTCAACTTAAAATCTATTACATATATTTGGGCTTGATGTCTTTTTCACAACGTTCTTATTGTTTTATTTTTTATCCTCTCTGTCAGGTGTCTGATTAGAGAGCGTGTTTATTTTGCACTATTCGATCGGACTGTGAACTAAACAAGAAACCGTGAGGATGACCCTTACTAAAAGAAATGCGATGTTTTCTTTCAGTAGGATGTGTCTCCTTGTTTCGTGCTTAGTTGACAAATGCTATTGTTTATTTTCCTTGTAAAATTTATATAAGAAGGTATTATTTTTGATCTGATCAAGTGTTTTTTAGGATTCATCATAGATATTTACTTTTAATGTGATTTTAATTCACACTGTTAGATTTCGGTTTAATGAATATGTTTGTTTGTGACTTTTGCGTGTGACACTGAACTAAACACGGAACAGTACGGATGACCCTTACTTAAAGGAATGCGATGTTTTCTGAAAGTAGGAAGTGTCTCCTGGTTTCTTGGTTAGTTTTTCTCATATTGTTGAACATTTTCCACTTAAAATCTATTACGTATATTTGGGATTGATGTGTTTTTCACAAGATTCTTATTGTTTTATTTTTTATCCTCTCTGTCAGGTGTCTGATTAGAGAGAGTGTTTATTTTGCACTATTCGATCGGACTGTGAACTAAACAAGAAACCGTGAGGATGACCCTTACTAAAAGAAATGCGATGTTTTCTTTCAGTAGGATGTGTCTCCTTGTTTCGTGCTTAGTTGACAAATGCTATTGTTTATTTTCCTTGTAAAATTTATATAAGAAGGTATTATTTTTGATCTGATCAAGTGTTTTTTAGGATTCATCATAGATATTTACTTTTAATGTGATTTTAATTCACACTGTTAGATTTCGGTTTAATGAATATGTTTGTTTGTGACTTTTGCGTGTGACACTGAACTAAACACGGAACAGTACGGATGACCCTTACTTAAAGGAATGCGATGTTTTCTGAAAGTAGGAAGTGTCTCCTGGTTTCGTGGTTAGTTTTTCTCATATTGTTGAACATTTTCCACTTAAAATCTATTACATATATTTGGGATTTATGTTTTTCACAAGGTTCTTTTTTTTTTATTTTTTATACTCTCTGTCAGGTGTCTGATTAGAGAGTGTCTTTATTTTGCACTATTTGATCGGACTGTGAACTAAACAAGAAACCATGAGGATGACCCTTACTAAAAGAAATGCGATGTTTTCTTTCAGTAGGATGTGTCTTCTTGTTTTGTGGTTAGTTGACAAATGCTATTGTTTATTTTCCTTGTAAAATTTATATAAGAAGATATTAATTTTGAACTGATCAAGTGTTTTTTAGGATTCCTCATAGATATTTACTTTTAATGTGATTTTAATTCACACTGTTAGATTTCGGTTTAACGAATATGTTTGTTTGTGACTTTTGCGTGTGACACTGAACTAAACACGGAACAGTACGGATGACCCTTACTTAAAGGAAGGCGATGTTTTGAAAGTAGGAAGTGTCTCCTGGTTTCTTGGTTAGTTTTTCTCATATTGTTGAACATTTTCCACTTAAAATCTATTACATATATTTAGGCTTGATGTCTTTTTCACAACGTTCTTATTGTTTTATTTTTTATCCTCTCTGTCAGGTGTCTGATTAGAGAGCGTGTTTATTTTGCACTATTCGATCGGACTGTGAACTGAACAAGAAACTGTGAGGATGACCCTTACTAAAAGAAATGCGATGTTTTCTTTCAGTAGGAAGTGTCGCCTTGTTTCTTGGTTAGTTGACAAATACTTTTGTTTATTTTCCTTGTAAAATTTATATAAGAAGGTTTTATTTTTGATCTGATCAAGTGTTTTTTAGGATTCATCAATTGCATTCTTAATTCTTTCTCAAACTAAACAATTGACAGTGTGGATGACCCTTACTTAAAGGAATGCGATGTTTTCTGAAAGTAGGAAGTGTCTCCTGGTTTCTTGGTTAGTTTTTCTCATATTGTTGAACATTTTCCACTTAAAATCTATTATGTATATTTGGTATTGATCAGTAGGAAGTGTCGCCTTGTTTCTTGGTTAGTTGACAAATACTTTTGTTTATTTTCCTTGTAAAATTTATATAAGAAGGTTTTATTTTTGATCTGATCAAGTGTTTTTTAGGATTCATCAATTGCATTCTTAATTCTTTCTCAAACTAAACAATTGACAGTGTGGATGACCCTTACTTAAAGGAATGCGATGTTTTCTGAAAGTAGGAAGTGTCTCCTGGTTTCTTGGTTAGTTTTTCTCATATTGTTGAACATTTTCCACTTAAAATCTATTACGTATATTTGGGATTGATGTGTGTTTCACCAGATTCTTATTGTTTTATTTTTTATCCTCTCTGTCAGGTGTCTGATTAGAGAGAGTGTTTATTTTGCACTATTCGATCGGACTGTGAACTAAACAAGAAACCGTGAGGATGACCCTTACTAAAAGAAATGCGATGTTTTCTTTCAGTAGGATGTGTCTCCTTGTTTCGTGGTTAGTTGACAAATGCTATTGTTTATTTTCCTTGTAAAATTTATATAAGAAGGTATTAATTTTGAGCTGATCAAGTGTTTTTTAGGATTCCTCATAGATATTTACTTTTAATGTGATTTTAATTCACACTGTTAGATTTCGGTTTAACGAATATGTTTGTGGCTTTTGCGTGTGACACTGAACTAAACACGGAACAGTACGGATGACCCTTACTTAAAGGAATGCGATGTTTTCTGAAAGTAGGAAGTGTCTCCTGGTTTCTTGGTTAGTTTTTCTCATATTGTTGATGATTTTCAACTTAAAATCTATTACATATATTTGGGCTTGATGTCTTTTTCACAACGTTCTTATTGTTTTATTTTTTGTCCTCTCTGTCAGGTGTCTGATTAGAGAGCGTGTTTATTTTGCACTATTCGATCGGACTGTGAACTAAACAAGAAACCGTGAGGATGACCATTACTAAAAGAAATGCGATGTTTTCTTTCAGTAGGATGTGTCTCCTTGTTTCGTGGTTAGTTGACAAATGCTATTGTTTATTTTCCTTGTAAAATTTATATAAGAAGGTATTAATTTTGAGCTGATCAAGTGTTTTTTAGGATTCCTCATAGATTTACTTTTAATGTGATTTTAATTCACACTGTTAGATTTCGGTTTAACGAATATGTTTGTTTGTGACTTTTGCGTGTGACACTGAACTAAACACGGAACAGTACGGATGACCCTTACTTAAAGGTATGCGATGTTTTCTGAAAGTAAGAAGTGTCTCCTGGTTTCTTGGTTAGTTTTTCTCATATTGTTGATGATTTTCCACTTAAAATCTATTACATATATTTGGGCTTGATGTCTTTTTCACAAGGTTCTTATTGTTTTATTTTTTATCCTCTCTGTCAGGTGTCTGATTAGAGAGAGTGTTTATTTTGCGCTATTCGATCGGACTGTGAACTAAACAAGAAACTGTGAGGATGACCCTTACTAAAAGAAATGCGATGTTTTCTTTCAGTAGGAAGTGTCTCCTTCTTTCTTGGTTAGTTGACAAATACTTTTGTTTATTTTCCTTGTAAAATTTATATAAGAAGGTTTTATTTTTGATCTGATCAAGTGTTTTTTAGGATTCATCATAGATATTTACTTTTAATGTGATTTTAATTTACACTGTTTGATTTCGTGTTAACAAATATGTTTGTTTGTGACTTTTGCATGTGACACTGAACTAAACACGGAACAGAACGGATGATCTTTATTTAAAGGAATGCGATGTTTTCTCGAAGTAGGAAGTGTCTCCTGGTTTCTTGATTAGTTTCAGATTTTGTTTATTAATTCCCATGTGTAGGGTATATGAAATGTAGTTTCATTTACCCTTCACGCGATATAACCCCACAGCCATATGTCCCATCAAATGACAAAATTCTTTATTGCATTCTTAATTCTTTCTCAAACTAAACAATTGACAGTGTGGATGACCCTTACTTAAAGGAATGCAATGTTTTCTGAAAGTAGGAAGTGTCTCCTGGTTTATTGGTTAGTTTTTCTCATATTGTTGATGATTTTCAACTTAAAATCTATTACATATATTTGGGCTTGATGTCTTTTTCACAACGTTCTTATTGTTTTATTTTTTGTCCTCTCTGTCAGGTGTCTGATTAGAGAGCGTGTTTATTTTGCACTATTCGATCGGACTGTGAACTAAACAAGAAACCGTGAGGATGACCATTACTAAAAGAAATGCGATGTTTTCTTTCAGTAGGATGTGTCTCCTTGTTTCGTGGTTAGTTGACAAATGCTATTGTTTATTTTCCTTGTAAAATTTATATAAGAAGGTATTAATTTTGAGCTGATCAAGTGTTTTTTAGGATTCCTCATAGATTTACTTTTAATGTGATTTTAATTCACACTGTTAGATTTCGGTTTAACGAATATGTTTGTTTGTGACTTTTGCGTGTGACACTGAACTAAACACGGAACAGTACGGATGACCCTTACTTAAAGGTATGCGATGTTTTCTGAAAGTAAGAAGTGTCTCCTGGTTTCTTGGTTAGTTTTTCTCATATTGTTGATGATTTTCCACTTAAAATCTATTACATATATTTGGGCTTGATGTCTTTTTCACAAGGTTCTTATTGTTTTATTTTTTATCCTCTCTGTCAGGTGTCTGATTAGAGAGAGTGTTTATTTTGCGCTATTCGATCGGACTGTGAACTAAACAAGAAACTGTGAGGATGACCCTTACTAAAAGAAATGCGATGTTTTCTTTCAGTAGGAAGTGTCTCCTTCTTTCTTGGTTAGTTGACAAATACTTTTGTTTATTTTCCTTGTAAAATTTATATAAGAAGGTTTTATTTTTGATCTGATCAAGTGTTTTTTAGGATTCATCATAGATATTTACTTTTAATGTGATTTTAATTTACACTGTTTGATTTCGTGTTAACAAATATGTTTGTTTGTGACTTTTGCATGTGACACTGAACTAAACACGGAACAGAACGGATGATCTTTATTTAAAGGAATGCGATGTTTTCTCGAAGTAGGAAGTGTCTCCTGGTTTCTTGATTAGTTTCAGATTTTGTTTATTAATTCCCATGTGTAGGGTATATGAAATGTAGTTTCATTTACCCTTCACGCGATATAACCCCACAGCCATATGTCCCATCAAATGACAAAATTCTTTATTGCATTCTTAATTCTTTCTCAAACTAAACAATTGACAGTGTGGATGACCCTTACTTAAAGGAATGCGATGTTTTCTGAAAGTAGGAAGTGTCTCCTAGTTTCTTGGTTAGTTTTTCTCATATTGTTGATGATTTTCCACTTAAAATCTATTACATATATTTGGGCTTGATGTCTTTTTCACAAGATTCTTATTGTTTTATTTTTTATCCTCTCTGTCAGGTGTCTGATTAGAGAGTGAGTTTATTTTGCAATATTTGATCGGACTGTGAACTAAACAAGAAACCACGAGGATGACCCTTACTAAAAGAAATGCGATGTTTTCTTTCAGTAGGATGTGTCTCCATGTGTCGTGGTTAGTTGACAAATGCTATTGTTTATTTTCCTTGTGCAATTTATATAAGAAGGTATTAATTTTGAGCTGCTCAAGTGTTTTTTAGGATTCCTCATAGATATTTACTTTTAATGTGATTTTAATTCACACTGTTAGATTTCGGTTTAACGAATATGTTTGTTTGTGACACTGAGCTAAACACGGAACAGTACGGATGACCCTTACTTAAAGGAATGCGATGTTTTCTGAAAGTAGGCAGTGTCTCCTGGTTTCTTGGTTAGTTTTTCTCATATTGTTGATGATTTTCCACTTAAAATCTATTACATATATATGGGCTTGATGTCTTTTTCACAAGGTTCTTATTGTTTTATTTTTTATCCTCTCTGTCAGGTGTCTGATTAGAGAGCGTGTTTATTTTGCACTATTCGATCGGACTGTGAACTAAACAAGAAACCATGAGGATGACCCTTACTAAAAGAAATGCGATGTTTTCTTTCAGTAGGATATGTCTCCTTGTTTCGTGGTTAGTTGACAAATGCTATTGTTTATTTTCCTTGTAAAATTTATATAAGAAGGTATTAATTTTGAGCTGATCAAGTGTTTTTTAGGATTCCTCGTAGATATTTACTTTTAATGTGATTTTAATTCACACTGTTAGATTTCGGTTTAACGAATATGTTTGTTTGTGACACTGAACTAAACACGGAACAGTACGGATGACCCTTACTTAAAGGAATTCGATGTTTTCTGAAAGTAGGAAGTGTCTCCTGGTTTCTTGGTTAGTTTGTCTCATATTGTTGATGATTTTCCACTTAAAATCTATTACATATATTTGGACTTGATGTCTTTTTCAGAAGGTTCTTATTGTTTTATTTTTTATCCTCTCTGTCAGGTGTCTGATTAGAGAGCGTGTTTATTTTGCACTATTCGATCAGACTGTGAACTAAACAAGAAACCGTGAGGATGACCCTTACTAAAAGAAATGCGATGTTTTCTTTCAGTAGGATGTGTCTCCTTGTTTCTTGGTTAGTTGACAAATGCTTTTGTTTATTTTCCTTGTAAAATGTATATAAGAAGGTTTTATTTTTGATCTGATCAAGTGTTTTATAGGATTCATCAATTGCATTGTTAATTCTTTCTCAAACTAAACAATTGACAGTGTGGATGACCCTTACTTAAAGGAATGCGATGTTTTCTGAAAGTAGGAAGTGTCTCCTGGTTTCTTGGTTAGTTTTTCTCATATTGTTGAACATTTTCCACTTAAAATCTATTACGTATATTTGGGATTGATGTGTTTTTCACAAGATTCTTATTGTTTTATTTGTTATTCTCTCTGTCAGGTGTCTGATTAGAGAGAGAGCGTTTATTTTGCACTATTCGATCGGACTGTGAACTAAACAAGAAACTGTGAGGATGACCCTTACTAAAAGAAATGCGATGTTTTCTTTCAGTAGGAAGTGTCTCCTGGGTTCTTGGTTAGTTTTTCTCATATTGTTCAACATTTTCCACTTAAAATCTATTACATATATTTGGGATTTATGTTTTTCACAAGGTTCTTTTTTTTTTATTTTTTATACTCTCTGTCAGGTGTCTGATTAGAGAGCGTCTTTATTTTGCACTATTTGATCGGACTGTGAACTAAACAAGAAACCACGAGGATGACCCTTACTAAAAGAAATGCGATGTTTTCTTTCAGTAGGATGTGTCTCCTTGTTTCGTGGTTAGTTTACAAATGCTATTGTTTATTTTCCTTGTAAAATTTATATAAGAAGGTATTAATTTTGGGCTGACCAAGTGTTTTTTAGGATTCCTCATAGATATTTATTTTAATGTGATTTTAATTCACACTGTTAGATTTCGGTTTAACGAATATGTTTGTTTGTGACTTTTGCGTGTGACACTGAACTAAACACGGAACGGTACGGATGACCCTTACTTAAAGGAAGGCGATGTTTTCTGAAAGTAGGAAGTGTCTCCTGGTTTCTTGGTTAGTTTTTCTCATATTGTTGATGATTTTCAACTTAAAATCTGTTACATATATTTGGGCTTGATGTCTTTTCCACAACGTTCTTATTGTTTTATTTTTTATCCTCTCTGTCAGGTGTCTGATTAGAGAGCGTGTTTATTTTGCACTATTCGATCGGACTGTGAACTAAACAATAAACTGTGAGGATGACCCTTACTAAAAGAAATGCGATGTTTTCTTTCAGTAGGAAGTGTCTCCTTGTTTCTTGGTTAGTTGACAAGTGCTATTGTTTATTTTCCTTGTAAAATTTATATAAGAAGGTATTAATTTTGAGTTGATCAAGTGTTTTTTAGGATTCCTCATAGATATTTACTTTTAATGTGATTTTAATTCACACTGTTAGATTTCGGTTTAACGAATATGTTTGTTTGTGACTTTTGCGTGTGACACTGAACTAAACACGGAACGGTACGGATGACCCTTACTTAAAGGAAGGCGATGTTTTCTGAAAGTAGGAAGTGTCTCCTGGGTTCTTGGTTAGTTTTTCTCATATTGTTGAACATTTTCCACTTAAAATCTTTTACATATATTTGGGATTGATGTGTTTTTCACAAGGTTCTTTTTTTTTTTTATTTTTTATACTCTCTGTCAGGTGTCAGATTAGAGAGTGTCTTTATTTTGCACTATTTGATCGGACTGTGAACTAAAAAATAAACTGTGAGGATGACCCTTACTAAAAGAAATGCGATGTTTTCTTTCAGTAGGATGTCTCTCCTTGTTTCGTGGTTAGTTGATAAATGCTATTGTTTATTTTCCTTGTAAAATTTATATAAGAAGGTATTAATTTTGAGCTGATCAAGTGTTTTTTAGGATTCCTCATAGATATTTACTTTTAACGTTGATTTTAATTCACACTGTTAGATTTCGGTTTAACGAATATGTTTGTTTTTGACTTTTGCGTGTGACACTGAACTAAACACGGAACAGTACGGATGACCCTTACTTAAAGGAAGGCGATGGTTTCTGAAAGTAGGAAGTGGCTCCTGGTTTCGTGGTTAGTTTTTCTCATATTGTTGATGATTTTCAACTTAAAATCTATTACATATATTTGGGCTTGATGTCTTTTTCACAACGTTCTTATTGTTTTATTTTTTATCCTCTCTGTCAGGTGTCTGATTAGAGAGCGTGTTTATTTTGCACTATTCGATCGGACTGTGAACTAAACAAGAAACCGTGAGGATGACCATTACTAAAAGAAATGCGATGTTTTCTTTCAGTAGGATGTGTCTCCTTGTTTCGTGGTTAGTTGACAAATGCTATTGTTTCTTTTCCTTGTAAAATTTATATAAGAAGGTATTAATTTTGAGCTGATCAAGTGTTTTTTAGGATTCCTCATAGATTTACTTTTAATGTGATTTTAATTCACACTGTTAGATTTCGGTTTAACGAATATGTTTGTTTGTGACTTTTGCGTGTGACACTGAACTAAACACGGAACAGTACGGATGACCCTTACTTAAAGGAATGCGATGTTTTCTGAAAGTAGGCAGTGTCTCCTGGTTTCTTGGTTAGTTTTTCTCATATTGTTGATGATTTTCCACTTAAAATCTATTACATATATATGGGCTTGATGTCTTTTTCACAAGGTTCTTATTGTTTTATTTTTTATCCTCTCTGTCAGGTGTCTGATTAGAGAGCGTGTTTATTTTGCACTATTCGATCGGACTGTGAACTAAACAAGAAACCATGAGGATGACCCTTACTAAAAGAAATGCGATGTTTTCTTTCAGTAGGATATGTCTCCTTGTTTCGTGGTTAGTTGACAAATGCTATTGTTTATTTTCCTTGTAAAATTTATATAAGAAGGTATTAATTTTGAGCTGATCAAGTGTTTTTTAGGATTCCTCGTAGATATTTACTTTTAATGTGATTTTAATTCACACTGTTAGATTTCGGTTTAACGAATATGTTTGTTTGTGACACTGAACTAAACACGGAACAGTACGGATGACCCTTACTTAAAGGAATTCGATGTTTTCTGAAAGTAGGAAGTGTCTCCTGGTTTCTTGGTTAGTTTGTCTCATATTGTTGATGATTTTCCACTTAAAATCTATTACATATATTTGGACTTGATGTCTTTTTCAGAAGGTTCTTATTGTTTTATTTTTTATCCTCTCTGTCAGGTGTCTGATTAGAGAGCGTGTTTATTTTGCACTATTCGATCGGACTGTGAACTAAACAAGAAACCGTGAGGATGACCCTTACTAAAAGAAATGCGATGTTTTCTTTCAGTAGGATGTGTCTCCTTGTTTCTTGGTTAGTTGACAAATGCTTTTGTTTATTTTCCTTGTAAAATGTATATAAGAAGGTTTTATTTTTGATCTGATCAAGTGTTTTTTAGGATTCATCAATTGCATTGTTAATTCTTTCTCAAACTAAACAATTGACAGTGTGGATGACCCTTACTTAAAGGAATGCGATGTTTTCTGAAAGTAGGAAGTGTCTCCTGGTTTCTTGGTTAGTTTTTCTCATATTGTTGAACATTTTCCCCTTAAAATCTATTACGTATATTTGGGATTGATGTGTTTTTCACAAGATTCTTATTGTTTTATTTGTTATTCTCTCTGTCAGGTGTCTGATTAGAGAGAGCGTTTATTTTGCACTATTCGATCGGACTGTGAACTAAACAATAAACTGTGAGGATGACCCTTACTAAAAGAAATGCGATGTTTTCTTTCAGTAGGAAGTGTCTCCTGGGTTCTTGGTTAGTTTTTCTCATATTGTTGAACATTTTCCACTTAAAATCTATTACATATATTTGGGATTTATGTTTTTCACAAGGTTCTTTTTTTTTTATTTTTTATACTCTCTGTCAGGTGTCTGATTAGAGAGTTTCTGTATTTTGCACTATTTGATCGGACTGTGAACTAAACAAGAAACCATGAGGATGACCCTTACTAAAAGAAATGCGATGTTTTCTTTCAGTAGGATGTGTCTCCTTGTTTCGTGGTTAGTTGACAAATGCTATTGTTTATTTTCCTTGTAAAATTTATATAAGAAGGTATTAATTTTGGGCTGACCAAGTGTTTTTTAGGATTCCTCATAGATATTTATTTTAATGTGATTTTAATTCACACTGTTAGATTTCGGTTTAACGAATATGTTTGTTTGTGACTTTTGCGTGTGACACTGAACTAAACACGGAACGGTACGGATGACCCTTACTTAAAGGAAAGCGATGTTTTCTGAAAGTAGGAAGTGTCTCCTGGTTTCTTGGTTAGTTTTTCTCATATTGTTGATGATTTTCCACTTAAAATCTATTACATATATTTGGGCTTGATGTCTTTTTCACAAGGTTCTTATTGTTTTATTTTTTATCCTCTCTGTCAGGTGTCTGATTAGAGAGAGTGTTTATTTTGCACTATTCGATCGGACTGTGAACTAAACAAGAAACTGTGAGGATGACCCTTACTAAAAGAAATGCGATGTTTTCTTTCAGTAGGAAGTGTCTCATGGGTTCTTGGTTAGTTTTTTTCATATTGTTGAACATTTTCCACTTAAAATCTATTACATATATTTGGGATTGATGTGTTTTTCACAAGGTTCTTTTTTTTTTTATTTTTTATACTCTCTGTCAGGTGTCTGATTAGAGAGTGTCTTTATTTTGCACTATTTGATCGGACTGTGAACTAAACAAGAAACCATGAGGATGACCCTTACTTAAAGGAATGAGATGTTTTCTGAAAGTAGGAAGTGTCTCCTGGTTTCTTGGTTAGTTTTTCTCATATTGTTGATGATTTTCCACTTAAAATCTATTACATATATTTGGGCTTGATGTCTTTTTCACAAGGTTCTTATTGTTTTATTTTTTATCCTCTCTGTCAGGTGTCTGATTAGAGAGCGTGTTTATTTTGCACTATTCGATCGGACTGTGAACTAAACAAGAAACCGTGAGGATGACCCTTACTAAAAGAAATGCGATGTTTTCTTTCAGTAGGATGTGTCTCCTTGTTTCTTGGTTAGTTGACAAATGCTTTTGTTTATTTTCCTTGTAAAATGTATATAAGAAGGTTTTATTTTTGATCTGATGAAGTGTTTTATAGGATTCATCAATTGCATTGTTAATTCTTTCTCAAACTAAACAATTGACAGTGTGGATGACCCTTACTTAAAGGAATGCGATGTTTTCTGAAAGTAGCAAGTGTCTCCTGGTTTCTTGGTTAGTTTTTCTCATATTGTTGAACATTTTCCACTTAAAATCTATTACGTATATTTGGGATTGATGTGTTTTTCACAAGATTCTTATTGTTTTATTTGTTATTCTCTCTGTCAGGTGTCTGATTAGAGAGAGAGCGTTTATTTTGCACTATTCGATCGGACTGTGAACTAAACAAGAAACTGTGAGGATGACCCTTACTAAAAGAAATGCGATGTTTTCTTTCAGTAGGAAGTGTCTCCTGGTTTCTTGGTTAGTTTTTCTCATATTGTTGAACATTTTCCACTTAAAATCTATTACATATATTTGGGATTTATGTTTTTCACAAGGTTCTTTTTTTTTTATTTTTTATACTCTCTGTCAGGTGTCTGATTAGAGAGTGTCTTTATTTTGCACTATTTGATCGGACTGTGAACTAAACAAGAAACCACGAGGATGACCCTTACTAAAAGAAATGCGATGTTTTCTTTCAGTAGGATGTGTCTCCTTGTTTCGTGGTTAGTTGACAAATGCTATTGTTTATTTTCCTTGTAAAATTTATATAAGAAGGTATTAATTTTGGGCTGACCAAGTGTTTTTTAGGATTCCTCATAGATATTTATTTTAATGTGATTTTAATTCACACTGTTAGATTTCGGTTTAACGAATATGTTTGTTTGTGACTTTTGCGTGTGACACTGAACTAAACACGGAACGGTACGGATGACCCTTACTTAAAGGAAGGCGATGTTTTCTGAAAGTAGGAAGTGTCTCCTGGTTTCTTGGTTAGTTTTTCTCATATTGTTGATGATTTTCAACTTAAAATCTGTTACATATATTTGGGCTTGATGTCTTTTCCACAACGTTCTTATTGTTTTATTTTTTATCCTCTCTGTCAGGTGTCTGATTAGAGAGCGTGTTTATTTTGCACTATTCGATCGGACTGTGAACTAAACAATAAACTGTGAGGATGACCCTTACTAAAAGAAATGCGATGTTTTCTTTCAGTAGGAAGTGTCTCCTTGTTTCTTGGTTAGTTGACAAATACTTTTGTTTATTTTCCTTGTAAAATTTATATAAGAAGGTATTATTTTTGATCTGATCAAGTGTTTTTTAGGATTCATCCTAGATATTTACTTTTAATGTGATTTTAATTTACTCTGTTTGATTTCGTGTTAACAAATATGTTTGTTTGTGACTTTTGCATGTGACACTGAACTAAACACGGAACAGAACGGATGATCTTTATTTAAAGGAATGCGATGTTTTCTCGAAGCAGGAAGTGTCTCTTGGTTTCTTGATTAGTTTCAGATTTTGTTTATTAATTCCCATGTGTAGGGTATATGAAATGTAGTTTCATTTACCCTTCACGCGATATAACCCCACAGCCATATGTCCCATCAAATGACAAAATTCTTTATTGCATTCTTAATTCTTTCCCAAACTAAACAATTGACAGTGTGGATGACTCTTACTTAAAGGAATGCGATGTTTTCTGAAAGTAGGAAGTGTCTCCTGGTTTCTTGGTTAGTTTTTCTCATATTGTTGAACATTTTCCCCTTAAAATCTATTACGTATATTTGGGATTGATGTGTTTTTCACAAGATTCTTATTGTTTTATTTGTTATTCTCTCTGTCAGGTGTCTGATTAGAGAGAGCGTTTATTTTGCACTATTCGATCGGACTGTGAACTAAACAATAAACTGTGAGGATGACCCTTACTAAAAGAAATGCGATGTTTTCTTTCAGTAGGAAGTGTCTCATGGGTTCTTGGTTAGTTTTTTTCATATTGTTGAACATTTTCCACTTAAAATCTATTACATATATTTGGGATTGATGTGTTTTTCACAAGGTTCTTATTGTTTTATTTTTTATCCTCTCTGTCAGGTGTCTGATTAGAGAGAGTGTTTATTTTGCACTATTCGATCGGACTGTGAACTAAACAAGAAACCGTGAGGATGACCCTTACTAAAAGAAATGCGATGTTTTCTTTCAGTAGGAAGTGTCTCCTGGGTTCTTGGTTAGTTTTTCTCATATTGTTGAACATTTTCCACTTAAAATCTATTACATATATTTGTGATTGATGTGTTTTTCACAAGGTTTTTTTTTTTTTTTTTATACTCTCTGTCAGGTGTCTGATTAGAGAGTGTCTTTATTTTGCACTATTTGATCGGACTGTGAACTAAACAAGAAACCATGAGGATGACCCTTACTAAACGAAATGCGATGTTTTCTTTCAGTAGGATGTGTCTCCTTGTTTCGTGGTTAGTTGACAAATGCTATTGTTTATTTTCCTTGTAAAATTTATATAAGAAGGTATTAATTTTGAGCTGATCAAGTGTTTTTTAGGATTCCTCATAGATTTACTTTTAATGTGATTTTAATTCACACTGTTAGATTTCGGTTTAACGAATATGTTTGTTTGTGACTTTTGCGTGTGACACTGAACTAAACACGGAACAGTACGGATGACCCTTACTTAAAGGAATGCGATGTTTTCTGAAAGTAGGAAGTGTCTCCTGGTTTCTTGGTTAGTTTTTCTCATATTGTTGATGATTTTCCACTTAAAATCTATTAAATATATTTGGGCTTGATGTCTTTTTCACAAGGTTCTGATTGTTTTATTTTTTATCCTCTCTGTCAGGTGTCTGATTAGAGAGTGTGTTTATTTTGCACTATTTGATCGGACTGTGAACTAAACAAGAAACCATGAGGATGACCATTACTAAAAGAAATGCGATGTTTTCTTTCAGTAGGATGTGTCTCCTTGTGTCGTGGTTAGTTGACAAATGCTATTGTTTATTTTCCTTGTACAATTTATATAAGAAGGTATTAATTTTGAGCTGCTCAAGTGTTTTTTAGGATTCCTCATAGATATTTACTTTTAATGTGATTTTAATTCACACTGTTAGATTTCGGTTTAACGAATATGTTTGTTTGTGACACTGAACTAAACACGGAACAGTACGGATGACCCTTACTTAAAGGAATGCGATGTTTTCTGAAAGTAGGCCGTGTCTCCTGGTTTCTTGGTTAGTTTTTCTCATATTGTTGATGATTTTCCACTTAAATTCTATTACATATATATGGGCTTGATGTCTTTTTCATATTGTTTTATTTTTTATCCTCTCTGTCAGGTGTCTGATTAGAGAGCGCGTTTTTTTTGCATTATTCGATCGGACTGTGAACTTTTTATTTATTTATTTTTTATTTTGGTAGTTGTTGGCGCATCGGCTTCTGTGGCCATATTGCACCTCCCAAGGTTTTTGCAGTACTTTGTTCCAAGCCCGAGGCGCGAATCGAACCCGCGACCTTTGGGTTGCCGGGCAGGTACTGTACCCACTCGGCTAGCCCGGTCGGCACTGTGAACTAAACAAGAAACCGTGAGGATGACCCTTACTAAAAGAAATGCGATGTTTTCTTTCAGTAGGATGTGTCTCCTTGTTTCTTGGTTAGTTGACAAATGCTTTTGTTAATTTTCCTTGTAAAATTTATATAAGAAGGTATTATTTTTGATCTGATCAAGTGTTTTTTAGGATTCATCATAGATATTTACTTTTAATGTGATTTTAATTTACACTGTTTGATTTCGTGTTAACAAATATGTTTGTTTGTGACTTTTGCATGTGACACTGAACTAAACACGGAACAGAACGGATGACCCTTACTTAAAGGAATGTGATGTTTTCTCGAAGCAGGAAGTGTCTCCTGGTTTCTTGATTAGTTTCAGATTTTGTTTATTAATTCCCACGTGTAGGGTATATGAAATGTAGTTTCATTTACCCTTCACGCGATATAACCGCACAGCCATATGTCCCATCAAATGACAAAATTCTTTATTGCTTTCTTAATTCTTTCTCAAACTAAACAATTGACAGTGTGGATGACCCTTACTTAAAGGAATGCGATGTTTTCTGAAAGTAGGAAGTGTCTCCTGGTTTCTTGGTTAGTTTTTCTCATATTGTTGATGATTTGCCACTTAAAATGTATTACATATATTTGGGCTTGATGTCTTTTTCACAAGGTTCTTATTGTTTTATTTTTTATCCTCTCTGTCAGGTGTCTGATTAGAGAGCGTGTTTATTTTGCATTATTCGATCGGACTGTGAACTAAACAAGAAACCGTGAGGATGACCCTTAACTAAAAGAAATGCGATGTTTTCTTTCAGTAGGATGTGTCTCCTTGTTTCTTGGTTAGTTGACAAATGCTTTTGTTTATTTTCCTTGTAAAATTTATATAAGAAGGTATTAATTTTGAGCGGATCAAGTGTTTTTTAGGATTCCTCATAGATATTTACTTTTAATGTGATTTTAATTCACACTGTTAGATTTCGGTTTAACGAATATGTTTGTTTGTGACTTTTGCGTGTGACACTGAACTAAACACGGAACAGTGTGGATGACCCTTACTTAAAGGAATGCGATGTTTTCTGAAAGTAGGAAGTGTCTCCTGGTTTCTTGATTAGTTTCAGATTTTGTTTATTAATTCCCATGTGTAGGGTATATGAAATGTAGTTTCATTTACCCTTCACGCGATATAACCCCACAGCCATATGTCCCATCAAATGACAAAATTCTTTATTGCATTCTTAATTCTTTCTCAAACTAAACAATTGACAGTGTGGATGACCCTTACTTAAAGGAATGCGATGTTTTCTGAAAGTAGGAAGTGTCTCCTGGTTTCTTGGTTAGTTTTTCTCATATTGTTGATGATTTTCCACTTAAAATCTATTACATATATTTGGGCTTGATGTCTTTTTCACAAGGTTCTTATTGTTTTATTTTTTATCCTCTCTGTCAGGTGTCTGATTAGAGAGAGTGTTTATTTTGCACTATTCGATCGGACTGTGAACTAAACAAGAAACCGTGAGGATGACCCTTACTAAAAGAAATGCGATGTTTTCTTTCAGTAGGATGTGTCTCCTTGTTTCGTGCTTAGTTGACAAATGCTATTGTTTATTTTCCTTGTAAAATTTATATAAGAAGGTATTATTTTTGATCTGATCAAGTGTTTTTTAGGATTCATCATAGATATTTACTTTTAATGTGATTTTAATTCACACTGTTAGATTTCGGTTTAATGAATATGTTTGTTTGTGACTTTTGCGTGTGACACTGAACTAAACACGGAACAGTACGGATGACCCTTACTTAAAGGAATGCGATGTTTTCTGAAAGTAGGAAGTGTCTCCTGGTTTCTTGGTTAGTTTTTCTCATATTGTTGAACATTTTCCACTTAAAATCTATTACATATATTTGGGATTTATGTTTTTCACAAGGTTCTTTTTTTTTTATTTTTTATACTCTCTGTCAGGTGTCTGATTAGAGAGTGTCTTTATTTTGCACTATTTGATCGGACTGTGAACTAAACAAGAAACCACGAGGATGACCCTTACTAAAAGAAATGCGATGTTTTCTTTCAGTAGGATGTGTCTCCTTGTTTCGTGGTTAGTTGACAAATGCTATTGTTTATTTTCCTTGTAAAATTTATATAAGAAGGTATTAATTTTGGGCTGACCAAGTGTTTTTTAGGATTCCTCATAGATATTTATTTTAATGTGATTTTAATTCACACTGTTAGATTTCGGTTTAACGAATATGTTTGTTTGTGACTTTTGCGTGTGACACTGAACTAAACACGGAACGGTACGGATGACCCTTACTTAAAGGAAGGCGATGTTTTCTGAAAGTAGGAAGTGTCTCCTGGTTTCTTGGTTAGTTTTTCTCATATTGTTGATGATTTTCAACTTAACATCTGTTACATATATTTGGGCTTGATGTCTTTTCCACAACGTTCTTATTGTTTTATTTTTTATCCTCTCTGTCAGGTGTCTGATTAGAGAGCGTGTTTATTTTGCACTATTCGATCGGACTGTGAACTAAACAATAAACTGTGAGGATGACCCTTACTAAATGTTTAATGAATATGTTTGTTTGTGACTTTTGCGTGTGACACTGAACTAAACACGGAACAGTACGGATGACCCTTACTTAAAGGAATGCGATGTTTTCTGAAAGTAGGAAGTGTCTCCTGGTTTCTTGGTTAGTTTTTCTCATATTGTTGAACATTTTCCACTTAAAATCTATTACATATATTTGGGATTTATGTTTTTCACAAGGTTCTTTTTTTTTTATTTTTTATACTCTCTGTCAGGTGTCTGATTAGAGAGTGTCTTTATTTTGCACTATTTGATCGGACTGTGAACTAAACAAGAAACCACGAGGATGACCCTTACTAAAAGAAATGCGATGTTTTCTTTCAGTAGGATGTGTCTCCTTGTTTCTTGGTTAGTTGACAAATGCTTTTGTTAATTTTCCTTGTAAAATTTATATAAGAAGGTATTATTTTTGATCTGATCAAGTGTTTTTTAGGATTCATCATAGATATTTACTTTTAATGTGATTTTAATTTACACTGTTTGATTTCGTGTTAACAAATATGTTTGTTTGTGACTTTTGCATGTGACACTGAACTAAACACGGAACAGAACGGATGACCCTTACTTAAAGGAATGTGATGTTTTCTCGAAGCAGGAAGTGTCTCCTGGTTTCTTGATTAGTTTCAGATTTTGTTTATTAATTCCCACGTGTAGGGTATATGAAATGTAGTTTCATTTACCCTTCACGCGATATAACCGCACAGCCATATGTCCCATCAAATGACAAAATTCTTTATTGCTTTCTTAATTCTTTCTCAAACTAAACAATTGACAGTGTGGATGACCCTTACTTAAAGGAATGCGATGTTTTCTGAAAGTAGGAAGTGTCTCCTGGTTTCTTGGTTAGTTTTTCTCATATTGTTGATGATTTGCCACTTAAAATGTATTACATATATTTGGGCTTGATGTCTTTTTCACAAGGTTCTTATTGTTTTATTTTTTATCCTCTCTGTCAGGTGTCTGATTAGAGAGCGTGTTTATTTTGCATTATTCGATCGGACTGTGAACTAAACAAGAAACCGTGAGGATGACCCTTAACTAAAAGAAATGCGATGTTTTCTTTCAGTAGGATGTGTCTCCTTGTTTCTTGGTTAGTTGACAAATGCTTTTGTTTATTTTCCTTGTAAAATTTATATAAGAAGGTATTAATTTTGAGCGGATCAAGTGTTTTTTAGGATTCCTCATAGATATTTACTTTTAATGTGATTTTAATTTACACTGTTTGATTTCGTGTTAACAAATATGTTTGTTTGTGACTTTTGCGTGTGACACTGAACTAAACACGGAACAGTGTGGATGACCCTTACTTAAAGGAATGCGATGTTTTCTGAAAGTAGGAAGTGTCTCCTGGTTTCTTGGTTAGTTTTTCTCATATTGTTGATGATTTTCCACTTAAAATCTATTACATATATTTGGGCTTGATGTCTTTTTCACAAGGTTCTTATTGTTTTATTTTTTATCCTCTCTGTCAGGTGTCTGATTAGAGAGCGTGTTTATTTTGCACTATTCGATCGGACTGTGAACTAAACAAGAAACCGTGAGGATGACCCTTACTAAAAGAAATGCGATGTTTTCTTTCAGTAGGATGTGTCTCCTTGTTTCTTGGTTAGTTGACAAATGCTTTTGTTTATTTTCCTTGTAAAATGTATATAAGAAGGTTTTATTTTTGATCTGATCAAGTGTTTTTTAGGATTCATCAATTGCATTGTTAATTCTTTCTCAAACTAAACACGGAACAGTACGGATGACCCTTACTTAAAGGAATGCGATGTTTTCTGAAAGTAGGAAGTGTCTCCTGGTTTCTTGGTTAGTTTTTCTCATATTGTTGAACATTTTCCCCTTAAAATCTATTACATATATTTGGGATTGATGTGTTTTTTACAAGGTTCTTATTGTTTTATTTTTTATCCTCTCTGTCAGGTGTCTGATTAGAGAGAGTGTTTATTTTGCACTATTCGATCGGACTGTGAACTAAACAAGAAACTGTGAGGATGACCCTTACTAAAAGAAATGCGATGTTTTCTTTCAGTAGGAAGTGTCTCCTGGGTTCTTGGTTAGTTTTTCTCATATTGTTGAACATTTTCCACTTAAAATCTATTACATATATTTGTGATTGATGTGTTTTTCACAAGGTTCTTTTTTTTTTTTTTTTTTATACTCTCTGTCAGGTGTCTGATTAGAGAGTGTCTTTATTTTGCACTATTTGATCGGACTGTGAACTAAACAAGAAACCACGAGGATGACCCTTACTAAAAGAAATGCGATGTTTTCTTTCAGTAGGATGTGTCTCCTTGTTTCGTGGTTAGTTGACAAATGCTATTGTTTATTTTCCTTGTAAAATTTATATAAGAAGGTATTATTTTTGATCTGATCAAGTGTTTTTTAGGATTCATCCTAGATATTTACTTTTAATGTGATTTTAATTTACTCTGTTTGATTTCGTGTTAACAAATATGTTTGTTTGTGACTTTTGCATGTGACACTGAACTAAACACGGAACAGAACGGATGATCTTTATTTAAAGGAATGCGATGTTTTCTCGAAGCAGGAAGTGTCTCTTGGTTTCTTGATTAGTTTCAGATTTTGTTTATTAATTCCCATGTGTAGGGTATATGAAATGTAGTTTCATTTACCCTTCACGCGATATAACCCCACAGCCATATGTCCCATCAAATAACAAAATTCTTTATTGCATTCTTAATTCTTTCCCAAACTAAACAATTGACAGTGTGGATGACCCTTACTTAAAGGAATGCGATGTTTTCTGAAAGTAGGAAGTGTCTCCTGGTTTCTTGGTTAGTTTTTCTCATATTGTTGAACATTTTCCCCTTAAAATCTATTACATATATTTGGGATTGATGTGTTTTTTACAAGGTTCTTATTGTTTCATTTTTTATCCTCTCTGTCAGGTGTCTGATTAGAGAGCGTGTTTATTTTGCACTATTCGATCGGACTGTGAACTAAACAAGAAACCGTGAGGATGACCCTTACTAAAAGAAATGCGATGTTTTCTTTCAGTCGGATGTGTCTCCTTGTTTCTTGGTTAGTTGACAAATACTTTTGTTTATTTTCCTTGTAAAATTTATATAAGAAGGTTTTATTTTTGATCTGATCAAGTGTTTTTTAGGATTCATCAATTGCATTGTTAATTCTTTCTTAAACTAAACAATTGACAGTGTGGATGACCCTTACTTAAAGGAATGCGATGTTTTCTGAAAGTAGGAAGTGTCTCCTGGTTTCTTGGTTAGTTTTTCTCATATTGTTGATGATTTTCAACTTAAAATCTATTACATATATTTGGGCTTGATGTCTTTTTCACAACGTTCTTATTGTTTTATTTTTTATCCTCTCTGTCAGGTGTCTGATTAGAGAGCGTGTTTATTTTGCACTATTCGATCGGACTGTGAACTAAACAAGAAACCGTGAGGATGACCCTTACTAAAAGAAATGCGATGTTTTCTTTCAGTAGGATGTGTCTCCTTGTTTCGTGCTTAGTTGACAAATGCTATTGTTTATTTTCCTTGTAAAATTTATATAAGAAGGTATTATTTTTGATCTGATCAAGTGTTTTTTAGGATTCATCATAGATATTTACTTTTAATGTGATTTTAATTCACACTGTTAGATTTCGGTTTAATGAATATGTTTGTTTGTGACTTTTGCGTGTGACACTGAACTAAACACGGAACAGTACGGATGACCCTTACTTAAAGGAATGCGATGTTTTCTGAAAGTAGGAAGTGTCTCCTGGTTTCTTGGTTAGTTTTTCTCATATTGTTGAACATTTTCCACTTAAAATCTATTACGTATATTTGGGATTGATGTGTTTTTCACAAGATTCTTATTGTTTTATTTTTTATCCTCTCTGTCAGGTGTCTGATTAGAGAGAGTGTTTATTTTGCACTATTCGATCGGACTGTGAACTAAACAAGAAACCGTGAGGATGACCCTTACTAAAAGAAATGCGATGTTTTCTTTCAGTAGGATGTGTCTCCTTGTTTCGTGCTTAGTTGACAAATGCTATTGTTTATTTTCCTTGTAAAATTTATATAAGAAGGTATTATTTTTGATCTGATCAAGTGTTTTTTAGGATTCATCATAGATATTTACTTTTAATGTGATTTTAATTCACACTGTTAGATTTCGGTTTAATGAATATGTTTGTTTGTGACTTTTGCGTGTGACACTGAACTAAACACGGAACAGTACGGATGACCCTTACTTAAAGGAATGCGATGTTTTCTGAAAGTAGGAAGTGTCTCCTGGTTTCTTGGTTAGTTTTTCTCATATTGTTGAACATTTTCCACTTAAAATCTATTACATATATTTGGGATTTATGTTTTTCACAAGGTTCTTTTTTTTTTATTTTTTATACTCTCTGTCAGGTGTCTGATTAGAGAGTGTCTTTATTTTGCACTATTTGATCGGACTGTGAACTAAACAAGAAACCACGAGGATGACCCTTACTAAAAGAAATGCGATGTTTTCTTTCAGTAGGATGTGTCTCCTTGTTTCGTGGTTAGTTGACAAATGCTATTGTTTATTTTCCTTGTAAAATTTATATAAGAAGGTATTAATTTTGGGCTGACCAAGTGTTTTTTAGGATTCCTCATAGATATTTATTTTAATGTGATTTTAATTCACACTGTTAGATTTCGGTTTAACGAATATGTTTGTTTGTGACTTTTGCGTGTGACACTGAACTAAACACGGAACGGTACGGATGACCCTTACTTAAAGGAAGGCGATGTTTTCTGAAAGTAGGAAGTGTCTCCTGGTTTCTTGGTTAGTTTTTCTCATATTGTTGATGATTTTCAACTTAAAATCTGTTACATATATTTGGGCTTGATGTCTTTTCCACAACGTTCTTATTGTTTTATTTTTTATCCTCTCTGTCAGGTGTCTGATTAGAGAGCGTGTTTATTTTGCACTATTCGATCGGACTGTGAACTAAACAATAAACTGTGAGGATGACCCTTACTAAAAGAAATGCGATGTTTTCTTTCAGTAGGAAGTGTCTCCTTGTTTCTTGGTTAGTTGACAAATACTTTTGTTTATTTTCCTTGTAAAATTTATATAAGAAGGTATTATTTTTGATCTGATCAAGTGTTTTTTAGGATTCATCCTAGATATTTACTTTTAATGTGATTTTAATTTACTCTGTTTGATTTCGTGTTAACAAATATGTTTGTTTGTGACTTTTGCATGTGACACTGAACTAAACACGGAACAGAACGGATGATCTTTATTTAAAGGAATGCGATGTTTTCTCGAAGCAGGAAGTGTCTCTTGGTTTCTTGATTAGTTTCAGATTTTGTTTATTAATTCCCATGTGTAGGGTATATGAAATGTAGTTTCATTTACCCTTCACGCGATATAACCCCACAGCCATATGTCCCATCAAATGACAAAATTCTTTATTGCATTCTTAATTCTTTCCCAAACTAAACAATTGACAGTGTGGATGACTCTTACTTAAAGGAATGCGATGTTTTCTGAAAGTAGGAAGTGTCTCCTGGTTTCTTGGTTAGTTTTTCTCATATTGTTGAACATTTTCCCCTTAAAATCTATTACGTATATTTGGGATTGATGTGTTTTTCACAAGATTCTTATTGTTTTATTTGTTATTCTCTCTGTCAGGTGTCTGATTAGAGAGAGCGTTTATTTTGCACTATTCGATCGGACTGTGAACTAAACAATAAACTGTGAGGATGACCCTTACTAAAAGAAATGCGATGTTTTCTTTCAGTAGGAAGTGTCTCATGGGTTCTTGGTTAGTTTTTTTCATATTGTTGAACATTTTCCACTTAAAATCTATTACATATATTTGGGATTGATGTGTTTTTCACAAGGTTCTTATTGTTTTATTTTTTATCCTCTCTGTCAGGTGTCTGATTAGAGAGAGTGTTTATTTTGCACTATTCGATCGGACTGTGAACTAAACAAGAAACCGTGAGGATGACCCTTACTAAAAGAAATGCGATGTTTTCTTTCAGTAGGAAGTGTCTCCTGGGTTCTTGGTTAGTTTTTCTCATATTGTTGAACATTTTCCACTTAAAATCTATTACATATATTTGTGATTGATGTGTTTTTCACAAGGTTTTTTTTTTTTTTTTTTATACTCTCTGTCAGGTGTCTGATTAGAGAGTGTCTTTATTTTGCACTATTTGATCGGACTGTGAACTAAACAAGAAACCATGAGGATGACCCTTACTAAACGAAATGCGATGTTTTCTTTCAGTAGGATGTGTCTCCTTGTTTCGTGGTTAGTTGACAAATGCTATTGTTTATTTTCCTTGTAAAATTTATATAAGAAGGTATTAATTTTGAGCTGATCAAGTGTTTTTTAGGATTCCTCATAGATTTACTTTTAATGTGATTTTAATTCACACTGTTAGATTTCGGTTTAACGAATATGTTTGTTTGTGACTTTTGCGTGTGACACTGAACTAAACACGGAACAGTACGGATGACCCTTACTTAAAGGAATGCGATGTTTTCTGAAAGTAGGAAGTGTCTCCTGGTTTCTTGGTTAGTTTTTCTCATATTGTTGATGATTTTCCACTTAAAATCTATTAAATATATTTGGGCTTGATGTCTTTTTCACAAGGTTCTGATTGTTTTATTTTTTATCCTCTCTGTCAGGTGTCTGATTAGAGAGTGTGTTTATTTTGCACTATTTGATCGGACTGTGAACTAAACAAGAAACCATGAGGATGACCATTACTAAAAGAAATGCGATGTTTTCTTTCAGTAGGATGTGTCTCCTTGTGTCGTGGTTAGTTGACAAATGCTATTGTTTATTTTCCTTGTACAATTTATATAAGAAGGTATTAATTTTGAGCTGCTCAAGTGTTTTTTAGGATTCCTCATAGATATTTACTTTTAATGTGATTTTAATTCACACTGTTAGATTTCGGTTTAACGAATATGTTTGTTTGTGACACTGAACTAAACACGGAACAGTACGGATGACCCTTACTTAAAGGAATGCGATGTTTTCTGAAAGTAGGCCGTGTCTCCTGGTTTCTTGGTTAGTTTTTCTCATATTGTTGATGATTTTCCACTTAAATTCTATTACATATATATGGGCTTGATGTCTTTTTCATATTGTTTTATTTTTTATCCTCCCTTTCAGGTGTCTGATTAGAGAGCGCGTTTTTTTTGCATTATTCGATCGGACTGTGAACTTTTTATTTATTTATTTTTTATTTTGGTAGTTGTTGGCGCATCGGCTTCTGTGGCCATATTGCACCTCCCAAGGTTTTTGCAGTACTTTGTTCCAAGCCCGAGGCGCGAATCGAACCCGCGACCTTTGGGTTGCCGGGCAGGTACTGTACCCACTCGGCTAGCCCGGTCGGCACTGTGAACTAAACAAGAAACCGTGAGGATGACCCTTACTAAAAGAAATGCGATGTTTTCTTTCAGTAGGATGTGTCTCCTTGTTTCTTGGTTAGTTGACAAATGCTTTTGTTAATTTTCCTTGTAAAATTTATATAAGAAGGTATTATTTTTGATCTGATCAAGTGTTTTTTAGGATTCATCATAGATATTTACTTTTAATGTGATTTTAATTTACACTGTTTGATTTCGTGTTAACAAATATGTTTGTTTGTGACTTTTGCATGTGACACTGAACTAAACACGGAACAGAACGGATGACCCTTACTTAAAGGAATGTGATGTTTTCTCGAAGCAGGAAGTGTCTCCTGGTTTCTTGATTAGTTTCAGATTTTGTTTATTAATTCCCACGTGTAGGGTATATGAAATGTAGTTTCATTTACCCTTCACGCGATATAACCGCACAGCCATATGTCCCATCAAATGACAAAATTCTTTATTGCTTTCTTAATTCTTTCTCAAACTAAACAATTGACAGTGTGGATGACCCTTACTTAAAGGAATGCGATGTTTTCTGAAAGTAGGAAGTGTCTCCTGGTTTCTTGGTTAGTTTTTCTCATATTGTTGATGATTTGCCACTTAAAATGTATTACATATATTTGGGCTTGATGTCTTTTTCACAAGGTTCTTATTGTTTTATTTTTTATCCTCTCTGTCAGGTGTCTGATTAGAGAGCGTGTTTATTTTGCATTATTCGATCGGACTGTGAACTAAACAAGAAACCGTGAGGATGACCCTTAACTAAAAGAAATGCGATGTTTTCTTTCAGTAGGATGTGTCTCCTTGTTTCTTGGTTAGTTGACAAATGCTTTTGTTTATTTTCCTTGTAAAATTTATATAAGAAGGTATTAATTTTGAGCGGATCAAGTGTTTTTTAGGATTCCTCATAGATATTTACTTTTAATGTGATTTTAATTCACACTGTTAGATTTCGGTTTAACGAATATGTTTGTTTGTGACTTTTGCGTGTGACACTGAACTAAACACGGAACAGTACGGATGACCCTTACTTAAAGGAATGCGATGTTTTCTGAAAGTAGGAAGTGTCTCCTGGTTTCTTGGTTAGTTTTTCTCATATTATTGATGATTTTCCACTTAAAATGTATTACATATATTTGGGCTTGATGTCTTTTTCACAAGGTTCTTATTGTTTTATTTTTTATCCTCTCTGTCAGGTGTCTGATTAGAGAGCGTGTTTATTTTGCATTATTCGATCGGACTGTGAACTAAACAAGAAACCGTGAGGATGTCCCTTACTAAAAGAAATGCGATGTTTTCTTTCAGTAGGATGTGTCTCCTTGTTTCTTGGTTAGTTGACAAATGCTTTTGTTAATTTTCCTTGTAAAATTTATATAAGAAGGTATTATTTTTGATCTGATCAAGTGTTTTTTAGGATTCATCATAGATATTTACTTTTAATGTGATTTTAATTTACACTGTTTGATTTCGTGTTAACAAATATGTTTGTTTGTGACTTTTGCATGTGACACTGAACTAAACACGGAACAGAACGGATGACCCTTACTTAAAGGAATGCGATGTTTTCTCGAAGCAGGAAGTGTCTCCTGGTTTCTTGATTAGTTTCAGATTTTGTTTATTAATTCCCATGTGTAGGGTATATGAAATGTAGTTTCATTTACCCTTCACGCGATATAACCCCACAGCCATATGTCCCATCAAATGACAAAATTCTTTATTGCATTCTTAATTCTTTCTCAAACTAAACAATTGACAGTGTGGATGACCCTTACTTAAAGGAATGCGATGTTTTCTGAAAGTAGGAAGTGTCTCCTGGTTTCTTGGTTAGTTTTTCTCATATTGTTGATGATTTTCCACTTAAAATCTATTACATATATTTGGGCTTGATGTCTTTTTCACAAGGTTCTTATTGTTTTATTTTTTATCCTCTCTGTCAGGTGTCTGATTAGAGAGCGTGTTTATTTTGCACTATTCGATCGGACTGTGAACTAAACAAGAAACCGTGAGGATGACCCTTACTAAAAGAAATGCGATGTTTTCTTTCAGTAGGATGTGTCTCCCTTGTTTCTTGGTTAGTTGACAAATGCTTTTGTTTATTTTCCTTGTAAAATGTATATAAGAAGGTTTTATTTTTGATCTGATCAAGTGTTTTTTAGGATTCATCAATTGCATTGTTAATTCTTTCTCAAACTAAACAC
This sequence comes from Mastigoproctus giganteus, assembly GCF_048544385.1. Classification (NCBI taxonomy): domain Eukaryota; kingdom Metazoa; phylum Arthropoda; class Arachnida; order Uropygi; family Thelyphonidae; genus Mastigoproctus; species Mastigoproctus giganteus. The sequence goes on along the minus strand of NC_143584.1, from coordinate 200,068,784 downwards.
GGAACAGTACGGATGACCCTTACTTAAAGGAATGCGATGTTTTCTGAAAGTAGGAAGTGTCTCCTGGTTTCTTGGTTAGTTTTTCTCATATTGTTGAACATTTTCCCCTTAAAATCTATTACATATATTTGGGATTGATGTGTTTTTTACAAGGTTCTTATTGTTTTATTTTTTATCCTCTCTGTCAGGTGTCTGATTAGAGAGAGTGTTTATTTTGCACTATTCGATCGGACTGTGAACTAAACAAGAAACTGTGAGGATGACCCTTACTAAAAGAAATGCGATGTTTTCTTTCAGTAGGAAGTGTCTCCTGGGTTCTTGGTTAGTTTTTCTCATATTGTTGAACATTTTCCACTTAAAATCTATTACATATATTTGTGATTGATGTGTTTTTCACAAGGTTCTTTTTTTTTTTTTTTTTATACTCTCTGTCAGGTGTCTGATTAGAGAGTGTCTTTATTTTGCACTATTTGATCGGACTGTGAACTAAACAAGAAACCACGAGGATGACCCTTACTAAAAGAAATGCGATGTTTTCTTTCAGTAGGATGTGTCTCCTTGTTTCGTGGTTAGTTGACAAATGCTATTGTTTATTTTCCTTGTAAAATTTATATAAGAAGGTATTATTTTTGATCTGATCAAGTGTTTTTTAGGATTCATCCTAGATATTTACTTTTAATGTGATTTTAATTTACTCTGTTTGATTTCGTGTTAACAAATATGTTTGTTTGTGACTTTTGCATGTGACACTGAACTAAACACGGAACAGAACGGATGATCTTTATTTAAAGGAATGCGATGTTTTCTCGAAGCAGGAAGTGTCTCTTGGTTTCTTGATTAGTTTCAGATTTTGTTTATTAATTCCCATGTGTAGGGTATATGAAATGTAGTTTCATTTACCCTTCACGCGATATAACCCCACAGCCATATGTCCCATCAAATAACAAAATTCTTTATTGCATTCTTAATTCTTTCCCAAACTAAACAATTGACAGTGTGGATGACCCTTACTTAAAGGAATGCGATGTTTTCTGAAAGTAGGAAGTGTCTCCTGGTTTCTTGGTTAGTTTTTCTCATATTGTTGAACATTTTCCCCTTAAAATCTATTACATATATTTGGGATTGATGTGTTTTTTACAAGGTTCTTATTGTTTCATTTTTTATCCTCTCTGTCAGGTGTCTGATTAGAGAGCGTGTTTATTTTGCACTATTCGATCGGACTGTGAACTAAACAAGAAACCGTGAGGATGACCCTTACTAAAAGAAATGCGATGTTTTCTTTCAGTCGGATGTGTCTCCTTGTTTCTTGGTTAGTTGACAAATACTTTTGTTTATTTTCCTTGTAAAATTTATATAAGAAGGTTTTATTTTTGATCTGATCAAGTGTTTTTTAGGATTCATCAATTGCATTGTTAATTCTTTCTTAAACTAAACAATTGACAGTGTGGATGACCCTTACTTAAAGGAATGCGATGTTTTCTGAAAGTAGGAAGTGTCTCCTGGTTTCTTGGTTAGTTTTTCTCATATTGTTGATGATTTTCAACTTAAAATCTATTACATATATTTGGGCTTGATGTCTTTTTCACAACGTTCTTATTGTTTTATTTTTTATCCTCTCTGTCAGGTGTCTGATTAGAGAGCGTGTTTATTTTGCACTATTCGATCGGACTGTGAACTAAACAAGAAACCGTGAGGATGACCCTTACTAAAAGAAATGCGATGTTTTCTTTCAGTAGGATGTGTCTCCTTGTTTCGTGCTTAGTTGACAAATGCTATTGTTTATTTTCCTTGTAAAATTTATATAAGAAGGTATTATTTTTGATCTGATCAAGTGTTTTTTAGGATTCATCATAGATATTTACTTTTAATGTGATTTTAATTCACACTGTTAGATTTCGGTTTAATGAATATGTTTGTTTGTGACTTTTGCGTGTGACACTGAACTAAACACGGAACAGTACGGATGACCCTTACTTAAAGGAATGCGATGTTTTCTGAAAGTAGGAAGTGTCTCCTGGTTTCTTGGTTAGTTTTTCTCATATTGTTGAACATTTTCCACTTAAAATCTATTACGTATATTTGGGATTGATGTGTTTTTCACAAGATTCTTATTGTTTTATTTTTTATCCTCTCTGTCAGGTGTCTGATTAGAGAGAGTGTTTATTTTGCACTATTCGATCGGACTGTGAACTAAACAAGAAACCGTGAGGATGACCCTTACTAAAAGAAATGCGATGTTTTCTTTCAGTAGGATGTGTCTCCTTGTTTCGTGCTTAGTTGACAAATGCTATTGTTTATTTTCCTTGTAAAATTTATATAAGAAGGTATTATTTTTGATCTGATCAAGTGTTTTTTAGGATTCATCATAGATATTTACTTTTAATGTGATTTTAATTCACACTGTTAGATTTCGGTTTAATGAATATGTTTGTTTGTGACTTTTGCGTGTGACACTGAACTAAACACGGAACAGTACGGATGACCCTTACTTAAAGGAATGCGATGTTTTCTGAAAGTAGGAAGTGTCTCCTGGTTTCTTGGTTAGTTTTTCTCATATTGTTGAACATTTTCCACTTAAAATCTATTACATATATTTGGGATTTATGTTTTTCACAAGGTTCTTTTTTTTTTATTTTTTATACTCTCTGTCAGGTGTCTGATTAGAGAGTGTCTTTATTTTGCACTATTTGATCGGACTGTGAACTAAACAAGAAACCATGAGGATGACCCTTACTAAAAGAAATGCTATGTTTTCTTTCAGTAGGATGTGTCTTCTTGTTTTGTGGTTAGTTGACAAATGCTATTGTTTATTTTCCTTGTAAAATTTATATAAGAAGATATTAATTTTGAACTGATCAAGTGTTTTTTAGGATTCCTCATAGATATTTACTTTTAATGTGATTTTAATTCACACTGTTAGATTTCGGTTTAACGAATATGTTTGTTTGTGACTTTTGCGTGTGACACTGAACTAAACACGGAACAGTACGGATGACCCTTACTTAAAGGAAGGCGATGTTTTTTGAAAGTAGGAAGTGTCTCCTGGTTTCTTGGTTAGTTTTTCTCATATTGTTGAACATTTTCCACTTAAAATCTATTACATATATTTAGGCTTGATGTCTTTTTCACAACGTTCTTATTGTTTTATTTTTTATCCTCTCTGTCAGGTGTCTGATTAGAGAGCGTGTTTATTTTGCACTATTCGATCGGACTGTGAACTGAACAAGAAACTGTGAGGATGACCCTTACTAAAAGAAATGCGATGTTTTCTTTCAGTAGGAAGTGTCGCCTTGTTTCTTGGTTAGTTGACAAATACTTTTGTTTATTTTCCTTGTAAAATTTATATAAGAAGGTTTTATTTTTGATCTGATCAAGTGTTTTTTAGGATTCATCAATTGCATTCTTAATTCTTTCTCAAACTAAACAATTGACAGTGTGGATGACCCTTACTTAAAGGAATGCGATGTTTTCTGAAAGTAGGAAGTGTCTCCTGGTTTCTTGGTTAGTTTTTCTCATATTGTTGAACATTTTCCACTTAAAATCTATTATGTATATTTGGTATTGATCAGTAGGAAGTGTCGCCTTGTTTCTTGGTTAGTTGACAAATACTTTTGTTTATTTTCCTTGTAAAATTTATATAAGAAGGTTTTATTTTTGATCTGATCAAGTGTTTTTTAGGATTCATCAATTGCATTCTTAATTCTTTCTCAAACTAAACAATTGACAGTGTGGATGACCCTTACTTAAAGGAATGCGATGTTTTCTGAAAGTAGGAAGTGTCTCCTGGTTTCTTGGTTAGTTTTTCTCATATTGTTGAACATTTTCCACTTAAAATCTATTACGTATATTTGGGATTGATGTGTGTTTCACCAGATTCTTATTGTTTTATTTTTTATCCTCTCTGTCAGGTGTCTGATTAGAGAGAGTGTTTATTTTGCACTATTCGATCGGACTGTGAACTAAACAAGAAACCGTGAGGATGACCCTTACTAAAAGAAATGCGATGTTTTCTTTCAGTAGGATGTGTCTCCTTGTTTCGTGGTTAGTTGACAAATGCTATTGTTTATTTTCCTTGTAAAATTTATATAAGAAGGTATTAATTTTGAGCTGATCAAGTGTTTTTTAGGATTCCTCATAGATATTTACTTTTAATGTGATTTTAATTCACACTGTTAGATTTCGGTTTAACGAATATGTTTGTGGCTTTTGCGTGTGACACTGAACTAAACACGGAACAGTACGGATGACCCTTACTTAAAGGAATGCGATGTTTTCTGAAAGTAGGAAGTGTCTCCTGGTTTCTTGGTTAGTTTTTCTCATATTGTTGATGATTTTCAACTTAAAATCTATTACATATATTTGGGCTTGATGTCTTTTTCACAACGTTCTTATTGTTTTATTTTTTATCCTCTCTGTCAGGTGTCTGATTAGAGAGCGTGTTTATTTTGCACTATTCGATCGGACTGTGAACTAAACAAGAAACCGTGAGGATGACCCTTACTAAAAGAAATGCGATGTTTTCTTTCAGTAGAATGTGTCTCCTTGTTTCTTGGTTAGTTGACAAATACTTTTGTTTATTTTCCTTGTAAAATTTATATAAGAAGGTATTATTTTTGATCTGATCAAGTGTTTTTTAGGATTCATCATAGATCTTTACTTTTAATGTGATTTTAATTTACACTGTTTGATTTCGTGTTAACAAATATGTTTGTTTGTGACTTTTGCATGTGACACTGAACTAAACACGGAACAGAACGGATGATCTTTATTTAAAGGAATGCGATGTTTTCTCGAAGCAGGAAGTGTCTCCTGGTTTCTTGATTAGTTTCAGATTTTGTTTATTAATTCCCATGTGTAGGGTATATGAAATGTAGTTTCATTTACCCTTCACGCGATATAATCCCACAGCCATATGTCCCATCAAATGACAAAATTCTTTATTGCATTCTTAATTCTTCCTCAAACTAAACAATTGACAGTGTGGATGACCCTTACTTAAAGGAATGCGATGTTTTCTGAAAGTAGGAAGTGTCTCCTGGTTTCTTGGTTAGTTTTTCTCATATTGTTGAACATTTTCCCCTTAAAATCTATTACATATATTTGGGATTGATGTGTTTTTTACAAGGTTCTTATTGTTTTATTTTTTATCCTCTCTGTCAGGTGTCTGATTAGAGAGAGTGTTTATTTTGCACTATTCGATCGGACTGTGAACTAAACAAGGAACTGTGAGGATGACCCTTACTAAAAGAAATGCGATGTTTTCTTTCAGTAGGAAGTGTCTCCTGGGTTCTTGGTTAGTTTTTCTCATATTGTTGAACATTTTCCACTTAAAATCTGTTACATATATTTGGGATTTATGTTTTTCACAAGGTTCTTTTTTTTTAATTTTTTATACTCTCTGTCAGGTGTCTGATTAGAGTGTCTTTATTTTGCACTATTTGATCGGACTGTGAACTAAACAAGAAACCATGAGGATGACCCTTACTAAAAGAAATGCGATGTTTTCTTTTAGTAGGATGTGTCTCCTTGTTTCATGGTTAGTTGACAAATGCTATTGTTTATTTTCCTTGTAAAATTTATATAAGAAGGTATTATTTTTGATCTGATCAAGTGTTTTTTAGGATTCATCATCGATATTTACTTTTAATGTGATTTTAATTCACACTGTTAGATTTCGGTTTAATGAATATGTTTGTTTGTGACTTTTGCGTGTGACACTGAACTAAACAATTGACAGTGTGGATGACCCTTACTTAAAGGAATGCAATGTTTTCTGAAAGTAGGAAGTGTCTCCTGGTTTCTTGGTTAGTTTTTCTCATATTGTTGATGATTTTCAACTTAAAATCTATTACATATATTTGGGCTTGATGTCTTTTTCACAACGTTCTTATTGTTTTATTTTTTATCCTCTCTGTCAGGTGTCTGATTAGAGAGCGTGTTTATTTTGCACTATTCGATCGGACTGTGAACTAAACAATAAACTGTGAGGATGACCCTTACTAAAAGAAATGCGATGTTTTCTTTCAGTATGTTTTCTTTCTTGGTTAGTTGACAAATACTTTTGTTTATTTTCCTTGTAAAATTTATATAAGAAGGTATTATTTTTGATCTGATCAAGTGTTTTTTAGGATTCATCATAGATATTTACTTTTAATGTGATTTTAATTTACACTGTTTTATTTCGTGTTAACAAATATGTTTGTTTGTGACTTTTGCATGTGACACTGAACTAAACACGGAACAGAACGGATGATCTTTATTTAACGGAATGCGATGTTTTCTCGAAGCATGAAGTGTCTCCTGGTTTCTTGATTAGTTTCAGATTTTGTTTATTAATTCCCATGTGTAGGGTATATGAAATGTAGTTTCATTTACCCTTCACGCGATATAACCCCACAGCCATATGTCCCATCAAATGACAAAATTCTTTATTGCATTCTTAATTCTTTCCCAAACTAAACAATTGACAGTGTGGATGACCCTTACTTAAAGGAATGCGATGTTTTCTGAAAGTAGGAAGTGTCTCCTGGTTTCTTGGTTAGTTTTTCTCATATTGTTGATGATTTTCCACTTAAAATCTATTACATATATATGGGCTTGATGTCTTTTTCACAAGGTTCTTATTGTTTTATTTTTTATCCTCTCTGTCAGGTGTCTGATTAGAGAGCGTGTTTATTTTGCACTATTCGATCGGACTGTGAACTAAACAAGAAACCGTGAGGATGACCCTTACTAAAAGAAATGCGATGTTTTCTTTCAGTAGGATGTGTCTCCTTGTTTCTTGGTTAGTTGACAAATACTTTTGTTTATTTTCCTTGTAAAATTTATATAAGAAGGTTTTATTTTTGATCTGATGAAGTGTTTTTTAGGATTCATCAATTGCATTGTTAATTCTTTCTCAAACTAAACAATTGACAGTGTGGATGACCCTTACTTAAAGGAATGCGATGTTTTCTGAAAGTAGGAAGTGTCTCCTGGTTTCTTGGTTAGTTTTTCTCATATTGTTGAACATTTTCCCCTTAAAATCTTTTACATATATTTGGGATTGATGTGTTTTTTACAAGGTTCTTATTGTTTTATTTTTTAACCTCTCTGTCAGGTGTCTGATTAGAGAGCGTGTTTATTTTGCACTATTCGATCAGACTGTGAACTAAACAAGAAACTGTGAGGATGACCCTTACTAAAAGAAATGCGATGTTTTCTTTCAGTAGGAAGTGTCTCCTGGGTTCTTGGTTAGTTTTTCTCATATTGTTGAACATTTTCCACTTAAAATCTATTACATATATTTGGGATTTATGTTTTTCACAAGGTTCTTTTTTTTTTATTTTTTATACTCTCTGTCAGGTGTCTGATTAGAGAGTGTCTTTATTTTGCACTATTCGATCGGACTGTGAACTAAACAAGAAACCGTGAGGATGACCCTTACTAAAAGAAATGCGATGTTTTCTTTCAGTAGAATGTGTCTCCTTGTTTCTTGGTTAGTTGACAAATACTTTTGTTTATTTTCCTTGTAAAATTTATATAAGAAGGTATTATTTTTGATCTGATCAAGTGTTTTTTAGGATTCATCATAGATCTTTACTTTTAATGTGATTTTAATTTACACTGTTTGATTTCGTGTTAACAAATATGTTTGTTTGTGACTTTTGCATGTGACACTGAACTAAACACGGAACAGAACGGATGATCTTTATTTAAAGGAATGCGATGTTTTCTCGAAGCAGGAAGTGTCTCCTGGTTTCTTGATTAGTTTCAGATTTTGTTTATTAATTCCCATGTGTAGGGTATATGAAATGTAGTTTCATTTACCCTTCACGCGATATAATCCCACAGCCATATGTCCCATCAAATGACAAAATTCTTTATTGCATTCTTAATTCTTCCTCAAACTAAACAATTGACAGTGTGGATGACCCTTACTTAAAGGAATGCGATGTTTTCTGAAAGTAGGAAGTGTCTCCTGGTTTCTTGGTTAGTTTTTCTCATATTGTTGAACATTTTCCCCTTAAAATCTATTACATATATTTGGGATTGATGTGTTTTTTACAAGGTTCTTATTGTTTTATTTTTTATCCTCTCTGTCAGGTGTCTGATTAGAGAGAGTGTTTATTTTGCACTATTCGATCGGACTGTGAACTAAACAAGGAACTGTGAGGATGACCCTTACTAAAAGAAATGCGATGTTTTCTTTCAGTAGGAAGTGTCTCCTGGGTTCTTGGTTAGTTTTTCTCATATTGTTGAACATTTTCCACTTAAAATCTGTTACATATATTTGGGATTTATGTTTTTCACAAGGTTCTTTTTTTTTAATTTTTTATACTCTCTGTCAGGTGTCTGATTAGAGTGTCTTTATTTTGCACTATTTGATCGGACTGTGAACTAAACAAGAAACCATGAGGATGACCCTTACTAAAAGAAATGCGATGTTTTCTTTTAGTAGGATGTGTCTCCTTGTTTCATGGTTAGTTGACAAATGCTATTGTTTATTTTCCTTGTAAAATTTATATAAGAAGGTATTATTTTTGATCTGATCAAGTGTTTTTTAGGATTCATCATCGATATTTACTTTTAATGTGATTTTAATTCACACTGTTAGATTTCGGTTTAATGAATATGTTTGTTTGTGACTTTTGCGTGTGACACTGAACTAAACAATTGACAGTGTGGATGACCCTTACTTAAAGGAATGCAATGTTTTCTGAAAGTAGGAAGTGTCTCCTGGTTTCTTGGTTAGTTTTTCTCATATTGTTGATGATTTTCAACTTAAAATCTATTACATATATTTGGGCTTGATGTCTTTTTCACAACGTTCTTATTGTTTTATTTTTTATCCTCTCTGTCAGGTGTCTGATTAGAGAGCGTGTTTATTTTGCACTATTCGATCGGACTGTGAACTAAACAATAAACTGTGAGGATGACCCTTACTAAAAGAAATGCGATGTTTTCTTTCAGTATGTTTTCTTTCTTGGTTAGTTGACAAATACTTTTGTTTATTTTCCTTGTAAAATTTATATAAGAAGGTATTATTTTTGATCTGATCAAGTGTTTTTTAGGATTCATCATAGATATTTACTTTTAATGTGATTTTAATTTACACTGTTTGATTTCGGTTTAACGAATATGTTTGTTTGTGACTTTTGCGTGTGACACTGAACTAAACACGGAACAGTACGGATGACCCTTACTTAAAGGTATGCGATGTTTTCTGAAAGTAAGAAGTGTCTCCTGGTTTCTTGGTTAGTTTTTCTCATATTGTTGATGATTTTCCACTTAAAATCTATTACATATATTTGGGCTTGATGTCTTTTTCACAAGGTTCTTATTGTTTTATTTTTTATCCTCTCTGTCAGGTGTCTGATTAGAGAGAGTGTTTATTTTGCGCTATTCGATCGGACTGTGAACTAAACAAGAAACTGTGAGGATGACCCTTACTAAAAGAAATGCGATGTTTTCTTTCAGTAGGAAGTGTCTCCTTCTTTCTTGGTTAGTTGACAAATACTTTTGTTTATTTTCCTTGTAAAATTTATATAAGAAGGTTTTATTTTTGATCTGATCAAGTGTTTTTTAGGATTCATCATAGATATTTACTTTTAATGTGATTTTAATTTACACTGTTTGATTTCGTGTTAACAAATATGTTTGTTTGTGACTTTTGCATGTGACACTGAACTAAACACGGAACAGAACGGATGATCTTTATTTAAAGGAATGCGATGTTTTCTCGAAGTAGGAAGTGTCTCCTGGTTTCTTGATTAGTTTCAGATTTTGTTTATTAATTCCCATGTGTAGGGTATATGAAATGTAGTTTCATTTACCCTTCACGCGATATAACCCCACAGCCATATGTCCCATCAAATGACAAAATTCTTTATTGCATTCTTAATTCTTTCTCAAACTAAACAATTGACAGTGTGGATGACCCTTACTTAAAGGAATGCAATGTTTTCTGAAAGTAGGAAGTGTCTCCTGGTTTATTGGTTAGTTTTTCTCATATTGTTGATGATTTTCAACTTAAAATCTATTACATATATTTGGGCTTGATGTCTTTTTCACAACGTTCTTATTGTTTTATTTTTTGTCCTCTCTGTCAGGTGTCTGATTAGAGAGCGTGTTTATTTTGCACTATTCGATCGGACTGTGAACTAAACAAGAAACCGTGAGGATGACCATTACTAAAAGAAATGCGATGTTTTCTTTCAGTAGGATGTGTCTCCTTGTTTCGTGGTTAGTTGACAAATGCTATTGTTTATTTTCCTTGTAAAATTTATATAAGAAGGTATTAATTTTGAGCTGATCAAGTGTTTTTTAGGATTCCTCATAGATTTACTTTTAATGTGATTTTAATTCACACTGTTAGATTTCGGTTTAACGAATATGTTTGTTTGTGACTTTTGCGTGTGACACTGAACTAAACACGGAACAGTACGGATGACCCTTACTTAAAGGTATGCGATGTTTTCTGAAAGTAAGAAGTGTCTCCTGGTTTCTTGGTTAGTTTTTCTCATATTGTTGATGATTTTCCACTTAAAATCTATTACATATATTTGGGCTTGATGTCTTTTTCACAAGGTTCTTATTGTTTTATTTTTTATCCTCTCTGTCAGGTGTCTGATTAGAGAGAGTGTTTATTTTGCGCTATTCGATCGGACTGTGAACTAAACAAGAAACTGTGAGGATGACCCTTACTAAAAGAAATGCGATGTTTTCTTTCAGTAGGAAGTGTCTCCTTCTTTCTTGGTTAGTTGACAAATACTTTTGTTTATTTTCCTTGTAAAATTTATATAAGAAGGTTTTATTTTTGATCTGATCAAGTGTTTTTTAGGATTCATCATAGATATTTACTTTTAATGTGATTTTAATTTACACTGTTTGATTTCGTGTTAACAAATATGTTTGTTTGTGACTTTTGCATGTGACACTGAACTAAACACGGAACAGAACGGATGATCTTTATTTAAAGGAATGCGATGTTTTCTCGAAGTAGGAAGTGTCTCCTGGTTTCTTGATTAGTTTCAGATTTTGTTTATTAATTCCCATGTGTAGGGTATATGAAATGTAGTTTCATTTACCCTTCACGCGATATAACCCCACAGCCATATGTCCCATCAAATGACAAAATTCTTTATTGCATTCTTAATTCTTTCTCAAACTAAACAATTGACAGTGTGGATGACCCTTACTTAAAGGAATGCGATGTTTTCTGAAAGTAGGAAGTGTCTCCTAGTTTCTTGGTTAGTTTTTCTCATATTGTTGATGATTTTCCACTTAAAATCTATTACATATATTTGGGCTTGATGTCTTTTTCACAAGATTCTTATTGTTTTATTTTTTATCCTCTCTGTCAGGTGTCTGATTAGAGAGTGAGTTTATTTTGCAATATTTGATCGGACTGTGAACTAAACAAGAAACCACGAGGATGACCCTTACTAAAAGAAATGCGATGTTTTCTTTCAGTAGGATGTGTCTCCATGTGTCGTGGTTAGTTGACAAATGCTATTGTTTATTTTCCTTGTGCAATTTATATAAGAAGGTATTAATTTTCAGCTGCTCAAGTGTTTTTTAGGATTCCTCATAGATATTTACTTTTAATGTGATTTTAATTCACACTGTTAGATTTCGGTTTAACGAATATGTTTGTTTGTGACACTGAGCTAAACACGGAACAGTACGGATGACCCTTACTTAAAGGAATGCGATGTTTTCTGAAAGTAGGCAGTGTCTCCTGGTTTCTTGGTTAGTTTTTCTCATATTGTTGATGATTTTCCACTTAAAATCTATTACATATATATGGGCTTGATGTCTTTTTCACAAGGTTCTTATTGTTTTATTTTTTATCCTCTCTGTCAGGTGTCTGATTAGAGAGCGTGTTTATTTTGCACTATTCGATCGGACTGTGAACTAAACAAGAAACCATGAGGATGACCCTTACTAAAAGAAATGCGATGTTTTCTTTCAGTAGGATATGTCTCCTTGTTTCGTGGTTAGTTGACAAATGCTATTGTTTATTTTCCTTGTAAAATTTATATAAGAAGGTATTAATTTTGAGCTGATCAAGTGTTTTTTAGGATTCCTCGTAGATATTTACTTTTAATGTGATTTTAATTCACACTGTTAGATTTCGGTTTAACGAATATGTTTGTTTGTGACACTGAACTAAACACGGAACAGTACGGATGACCCTTACTTAAAGGAATTCGATGTTTTCTGAAAGTAGGAAGTGTCTCCTGGTTTCTTGGTTAGTTTGTCTCATATTGTTGATGATTTTCCACTTAAAATCTATTACATATATTTGGACTTGATGTCTTTTTCAGAAGGTTCTTATTGTTTTATTTTTTATCCTCTCTGTCAGGTGTCTGATTAGAGAGCGTGTTTATTTTGCACTATTCGATCAGACTGTGAACTAAACAAGAAACCGTGAGGATGACCCTTACTAAAAGAAATGCGATGTTTTCTTTCAGTAGGATGTGTCTCCTTGTTTCTTGGTTAGTTGACAAATGCTTTTGTTTATTTTCCTTGTAAAATGTATATAAGAAGGTTTTATTTTTGATCTGATCAAGTGTTTTATAGGATTCATCAATTGCATTGTTAATTCTTTCTCAAACTAAACAATTGACAGTGTGGATGACCCTTACTTAAAGGAATGCGATGTTTTCTGAAAGTAGGAAGTGTCTCCTGGTTTCTTGGTTAGTTTTTCTCATATTGTTGAACATTTTCCACTTAAAATCTATTACGTATATTTGGGATTGATGTGTTTTTCACAAGATTCTTATTGTTTTATTTGTTATTCTCTCTGTCAGGTGTCTGATTAGAGAGAGAGCGTTTATTTTGCACTATTCGATCGGACTGTGAACTAAACAAGAAACTGTGAGGATGACCCTTACTAAAAGAAATGCGATGTTTTCTTTCAGTAGGAAGTGTCTCCTGGGTTCTTGGTTAGTTTTTCTCATATTGTTCAACATTTTCCACTTAAAATCTATTACATATATTTGGGATTTATGTTTTTCACAAGGTTCTTTTTTTTTTATTTTTTATACTCTCTGTCAGGTGTCTGATTAGAGAGCGTCTTTATTTTGCACTATTTGATCGGACTGTGAACTAAACAAGAAACCACGAGGATGACCCTTACTAAAAGAAATGCGATGTTTTCTTTCAGTAGGATGTGTCTCCTTGTTTCGTGGTTAGTTTACAAATGCTATTGTTTATTTTCCTTGTAAAATTTATATAAGAAGGTATTAATTTTGGGCTGACCAAGTGTTTTTTAGGATTCCTCATAGATATTTATTTTAATGTGATTTTAATTCACACTGTTAGATTTCGGTTTAACGAATATGTTTGTTTGTGACTTTTGCGTGTGACACTGAACTAAACACGGAACGGTACGGATGACCCTTACTTAAAGGAAGGCGATGTTTTCTGAAAGTAGGAAGTGTCTCCTGGTTTCTTGGTTAGTTTTTCTCATATTGTTGATGATTTTCAACTTAAAATCTGTTACATATATTTGGGCTTGATGTCTTTTCCACAACGTTCTTATTGTTTTATTTTTTATCCTCTCTGTCAGGTGTCTGATTAGAGAGCGTGTTTATTTTGCACTATTCGATCGGACTGTGAACTAAACAATAAACTGTGAGGATGACCCTTACTAAAAGAAATGCGATGTTTTCTTTCAGTAGGAAGTGTCTCCTTGTTTCTTGGTTAGTTGACAAGTGCTATTGTTTATTTTCCTTGTAAAATTTATATAAGAAGGTATTAATTTTGAGTTGATCAAGTGTTTTTTAGGATTCCTCATAGATATTTACTTTTAATGTGATTTTAATTCACACTGTTAGATTTCGGTTTAACGAATATGTTTGTTTGTGACTTTTGCGTGTGACACTGAACTAAACACGGAACGGTACGGATGACCCTTACTTAAAGGAAGGCGATGTTTTCTGAAAGTAGGAAGTGTCTCCTGGGTTCTTGGTTAGTTTTTCTCATATTGTTGAACATTTTCCACTTAAAATCTTTTACATATATTTGGGATTGATGTGTTTTTCACAAGGTTCTTTTTTTTTTTTATTTTTTATACTCTCTGTCAGGTGTCAGATTAGAGAGTGTCTTTATTTTGCACTATTTGATCGGACTGTGAACTAAAAAATAAACTGTGAGGATGACCCTTACTAAAAGAAATGCGATGTTTTCTTTCAGTAGGATGTCTCTCCTTGTTTCGTGGTTAGTTGATAAATGCTATTGTTTATTTTCCTTGTAAAATTTATATAAGAAGGTATTAATTTTGAGCTGATCAAGTGTTTTTTAGGATTCCTCATAGATATTTACTTTTAACGTTGATTTTAATTCACACTGTTAGATTTCGGTTTAACGAATATGTTTGTTTTTGACTTTTGCGTGTGACACTGAACTAAACACGGAACAGTACGGATGACCCTTACTTAAAGGAAGGCGATGGTTTCTGAAAGTAGGAAGTGGCTCCTGGTTTCGTGGTTAGTTTTTCTCATATTGTTGATGATTTTCAACTTAAAATCTATTACATATATTTGGGCTTGATGTCTTTTTCACAACGTTCTTATTGTTTTATTTTTTATCCTCTCTGTCAGGTGTCTGATTAGAGAGCGTGTTTATTTTGCACTATTCGATCGGACTGTGAACTAAACAAGAAACCGTGAGGATGACCATTACTAAAAGAAATGCGATGTTTTCTTTCAGTAGGATGTGTCTCCTTGTTTCGTGGTTAGTTGACAAATGCTATTGTTTCTTTTCCTTGTAAAATTTATATAAGAAGGTATTAATTTTGAGCTGATCAAGTGTTTTTTAGGATTCCTCATAGATTTACTTTTAATGTGATTTTAATTCACACTGTTAGATTTCGGTTTAACGAATATGTTTGTTTGTGACTTTTGCGTGTGACACTGAACTAAACACGGAACAGTACGGATGACCCTTACTTAAAGGTATGCGATGTTTTCTGAAAGTAAGAAGTGTCTCCTGGTTTCTTGGTTAGTTTTTCTCATATTGTTGATGATTTTCCACTTAAAATCTATTACATATATTTGGGCTTGATGTCTTTTTCACAAGGTTCTTATTGTTTTATTTTTTATCCTCTCTGTCAGGTGTCTGATTAGAGAGAGTGTTTATTTTGCGCTATTCGATCGGACTGTGAACTAAACAAGAAACTGTGAGGATGACCCTTACTAAAAGAAATGCGATGTTTTCTTTCAGTAGGAAGTGTCTCCTTCTTTCTTGGTTAGTTGACAAATACTTTTGTTTATTTTCCTTGTAAAATTTATATAAGAAGGTTTTATTTTTGATCTGATCAAGTGTTTTTTAGGATTCATCATAGATATTTACTTTTAATGTGATTTTAATTTACACTGTTTGATTTCGTGTTAACAAATATGTTTGTTTGTGACTTTTGCATGTGACACTGAACTAAACACGGAACAGAACGGATGATCTTTATTTAAAGGAATGCGATGTTTTCTCGAAGTAGGAAGTGTCTCCTGGTTTCTTGATTAGTTTCAGATTTTGTTTATTAATTCCCATGTGTAGGGTATATGAAATGTAGTTTCATTTACCCTTCACGCGATATAACCCCACAGCCATATGTCCCATCAAATGACAAAATTCTTTATTGCATTCTTAATTCTTTCTCAAACTAAACAATTGACAGTGTGGATGACCCTTACTTAAAGGAATGCGATGTTTTCTGAAAGTAGGAAGTGTCTCCTAGTTTCTTGGTTAGTTTTTCTCATAATGTTGATGATTTTCCACTTAAAATCTATTACATATATTTGGGCTTGATGTCTTTTTCACAAGATTCTTATTGTTTTATTTTTTATCCTCTCTGTCAGGTGTCTGATTAGAGAGTGTGTTTATTTTGCAATATTTGATCGGACTGTGAACTAAACAAGAAACCACGAGGATGACCCTTACTAAAAGAAATGCGATGTTTTCTTTCAGTAGGATGTGTCTCCTTGTGTTGTGGTTAGTTGACAAATGCTATTGTTTATTTTCCTTGTGCAATTTATATAAGAAGGTATTAATTTTGAGCTGCTCAAGTGTTTTTTAGGATTCCTCATAGATATTTACTTTTAATGTGATTTTAATTCACACTGTTAGATTTCGGTTTAACGAATATGTTTGTTTGTGACACTGAACTAAACACGGAACAGTACGGATGACCCTTACTTAAAGGAATGCGATGTTTTCTGAAAGTAGGCAGTGTCTCCTGGTTTCTTGGTTAGTTTTTCTCATATTGTTGATGATTTTCCACTTAAAATCTATTACATATATATGGGCTTGATGTCTTTTTCACAAGGTTCTTATTGTTTTATTTTTTATCCTCTCTGTCAGGTGTCTGATTAGAGAGCGTGTTTATTTTGCACTATTCGATCGGACTGTGAACTAAACAAGAAACCATGAGGATGACCCTTACTAAAAGAAATGCGATGTTTTCTTTCAGTAGGATATGTCTCCTTGTTTCGTGGTTAGTTGACAAATGCTATTGTTTATTTTCCTTGTAAAATTTATATAAGAAGGTATTAATTTTGAGCTGATCAAGTGTTTTTTAGGATTCCTCGTAGATATTTACTTTTAATGTGATTTTAATTCACACTGTTAGATTTCGGTTTAACGAATATGTTTGTTTGTGACACTGAACTAAACACGGAACAGTACGGATGACCCTTACTAAAAGAAATGCGATGTTTTCTTTCAGTAGGAAGTGTCTCATGGGTTCTTGGTTAGTTTTTTTCATATTGTTGAACATTTTCCACTTAAAATCTATTACATATATTTGGGATTGATGTGTTTTTCACAAGGTTCTTTTTTTTTTTATTTTTTATACTCTCTGTCAGGTGTCTGATTAGAGAGTGTCTTTATTTTGCACTATTTGATCGGACTGTGAACTAAACAAGAAACCATGAGGATGACCCTTACTTAAAGGAATGAGATGTTTTCTGAAAGTAGGAAGTGTCTCCTGGTTTCTTGGTTAGTTTTTCTCATATTGTTGATGATTTTCCACTTAAAATCTATTACATATATTTGGGCTTGATGTCTTTTTCACAAGGTTCTTATTGTTTTATTTTTTATCCTCTCTGTCAGGTGTCTGATTAGAGAGCGTGTTTATTTTGCACTATTCGATCGGACTGTGAACTAAACAAGAAACCGTGAGGATGACCCTTACTAAAAGAAATGCGATGTTTTCTTTCAGTAGGATGTGTCTCCTTGTTTCTTGGTTAGTTGACAAATGCTTTTGTTTATTTTCCTTGTAAAATGTATATAAGAAGGTTTTATTTTTGATCTGATGAAGTGTTTTATAGGATTCATCAATTGCATTGTTAATTCTTTCTCAAACTAAACAATTGACAGTGTGGATGACCCTTACTTAAAGGAATGCGATGTTTTCTGAAAGTAGCAAGTGTCTCCTGGTTTCTTGGTTAGTTTTTCTCATATTGTTGAACATTTTCCACTTAAAATCTATTACGTATATTTGGGATTGATGTGTTTTTCACAAGATTCTTATTGTTTTATTTGTTATTCTCTCTGTCAGGTGTCTGATTAGAGAGAGAGCGTTTATTTTGCACTATTCGATCGGACTGTGAACTAAACAAGAAACTGTGAGGATGACCCTTACTAAAAGAAATGCGATGTTTTCTTTCAGTAGGAAGTGTCTCCTGGTTTCTTGGTTAGTTTTTCTCATATTGTTGAACATTTTCCACTTAAAATCTATTACATATATTTGGGATTTATGTTTTTCACAAGGTTCTTTTTTTTTTATTTTTTATACTCTCTGTCAGGTGTCTGATTAGAGAGTGTCTTTATTTTGCACTATTTGATCGGACTGTGAACTAAACAAGAAACCACGAGGATGACCCTTACTAAAAGAAATGCGATGTTTTCTTTCAGTAGGATGTGTCTCCTTGTTTCGTGGTTAGTTGACAAATGCTATTGTTTATTTTCCTTGTAAAATTTATATAAGAAGGTATTAATTTTGGGCTGACCAAGTGTTTTTTAGGATTCCTCATAGATATTTATTTTAATGTGATTTTAATTCACACTGTTAGATTTCGGTTTAACGAATATGTTTGTTTGTGACTTTTGCGTGTGACACTGAACTAAACACGGAACGGTACGGATGACCCTTACTTAAAGGAAGGCGATGTTTTCTGAAAGTAGGAAGTGTCTCCTGGTTTCTTGGTTAGTTTTTCTCATATTGTTGATGATTTTCAACTTAAAATCTGTTACATATATTTGGGCTTGATGTCTTTTCCACAACGTTCTTATTGTTTTATTTTTTATCCTCTCTGTCAGGTGTCTGATTAGAGAGCGTGTTTATTTTGCACTATTCGATCGGACTGTGAACTAAACAATAAACTGTGAGGATGACCCTTACTAAAAGAAATGCGATGTTTTCTTTCAGTAGGAAGTGTCTCCTTGTTTCTTGGTTAGTTGACAAATACTTTTGTTTATTTTCCTTGTAAAATTTATATAAGAAGGTATTATTTTTGATCTGATCAAGTGTTTTTTAGGATTCATCCTAGATATTTACTTTTAATGTGATTTTAATTTACTCTGTTTGATTTCGTGTTAACAAATATGTTTGTTTGTGACTTTTGCATGTGACACTGAACTAAACACGGAACAGAACGGATGATCTTTATTTAAAGGAATGCGATGTTTTCTCGAAGCAGGAAGTGTCTCTTGGTTTCTTGATTAGTTTCAGATTTTGTTTATTAATTCCCATGTGTAGGGTATATGAAATGTAGTTTCATTTACCCTTCACGCGATATAACCCCACAGCCATATGTCCCATCAAATGACAAAATTCTTTATTGCATTCTTAATTCTTTCCCAAACTAAACAATTGACAGTGTGGATGACTCTTACTTAAAGGAATGCGATGTTTTCTGAAAGTAGGAAGTGTCTCCTGGTTTCTTGGTTAGTTTTTCTCATATTGTTGAACATTTTCCCCTTAAAATCTATTACGTATATTTGGGATTGATGTGTTTTTCACAAGATTCTTATTGTTTTATTTGTTATTCTCTCTGTCAGGTGTCTGATTAGAGAGAGCGTTTATTTTGCACTATTCGATCGGACTGTGAACTAAACAATAAACTGTGAGGATGACCCTTACTAAAAGAAATGCGATGTTTTCTTTCAGTAGGAAGTGTCTCATGGGTTCTTGGTTAGTTTTTTTCATATTGTTGAACATTTTCCACTTAAAATCTATTACATATATTTGGGATTGATGTGTTTTTCACAAGGTTCTTATTGTTTTATTTTTTATCCTCTCTGTCAGGTGTCTGATTAGAGAGAGTGTTTATTTTGCACTATTCGATCGGACTGTGAACTAAACAAGAAACCGTGAGGATGACCCTTACTAAAAGAAATGCGATGTTTTCTTTCAGTAGGAAGTGTCTCCTGGGTTCTTGGTTAGTTTTTCTCATATTGTTGAACATTTTCCACTTAAAATCTATTACATATATTTGTGATTGATGTGTTTTTCACAAGGTTTTTTTTTTTTTTTTTATACTCTCTGTCAGGTGTCTGATTAGAGAGTGTCTTTATTTTGCACTATTTGATCGGACTGTGAACTAAACAAGAAACCATGAGGATGACCCTTACTAAACGAAATGCGATGTTTTCTTTCAGTAGGATGTGTCTCCTTGTTTCGTGGTTAGTTGACAAATGCTATTGTTTATTTTCCTTGTAAAATTTATATAAGAAGGTATTAATTTTGAGCTGATCAAGTGTTTTTTAGGATTCCTCATAGATTTACTTTTAATGTGATTTTAATTCACACTGTTAGATTTCGGTTTAACGAATATGTTTGTTTGTGACTTTTGCGTGTGACACTGAACTAAACACGGAACAGTACGGATGACCCTTACTTAAAGGAATGCGATGTTTTCTGAAAGTAGGAAGTGTCTCCTGGTTTCTTGGTTAGTTTTTCTCATATTGTTGATGATTTTCCACTTAAAATCTATTAAATATATTTGGGCTTGATGTCTTTTTCACAAGGTTCTGATTGTTTTATTTTTTATCCTCTCTGTCAGGTGTCTGATTAGAGAGTGTGTTTATTTTGCACTATTTGATCGGACTGTGAACTAAACAAGAAACCATGAGGATGACCATTACTAAAAGAAATGCGATGTTTTCTTTCAGTAGGATGTGTCTCCTTGTGTCGTGGTTAGTTGACAAATGCTATTGTTTATTTTCCTTGTACAATTTATATAAGAAGGTATTAATTTTGAGCTGCTCAAGTGTTTTTTAGGATTCCTCATAGATATTTACTTTTAATGTGATTTTAATTCACACTGTTAGATTTCGGTTTAACGAATATGTTTGTTTGTGACACTGAACTAAACACGGAACAGTACGGATGACCCTTACTTAAAGGAATGCGATGTTTTCTGAAAGTAGGCCGTGTCTCCTGGTTTCTTGGTTAGTTTTTCTCATATTGTTGATGATTTTCCACTTAAATTCTATTACATATATATGGGCTTGATGTCTTTTTCATATTGTTTTATTTTTTATCCTCTCTGTCAGGTGTCTGATTAGAGAGCGCGTTTTTTTTGCATTATTCGATCGGACTGTGAACTTTTTATTTATTTATTTTTTATTTTGGTAGTTGTTGGCGCATCGGCTTCTGTGGCCATATTGCACCTCCCAAGGTTTTTGCAGTACTTTGTTCCAAGCCCGAGGCGCGAATCGAACCCGCGACCTTTGGGTTGCCGGGCAGGTACTGTACCCACTCGGCTAGCCCGGTCGGCACTGTGAACTAAACAAGAAACCGTGAGGATGACCCTTACTAAAAGAAATGCGATGTTTTCTTTCAGTAGGATGTGTCTCCTTGTTTCTTGGTTAGTTGACAAATGCTTTTGTTAATTTTCCTTGTAAAATTTATATAAGAAGGTATTATTTTTGATCTGATCAAGTGTTTTTTAGGATTCATCATAGATATTTACTTTTAATGTGATTTTAATTTACACTGTTTGATTTCGTGTTAACAAATATGTTTGTTTGTGACTTTTGCATGTGACACTGAACTAAACACGGAACAGAACGGATGACCCTTACTTAAAGGAATGTGATGTTTTCTCGAAGCAGGAAGTGTCTCCTGGTTTCTTGATTAGTTTCAGATTTTGTTTATTAATTCCCACGTGTAGGGTATATGAAATGTAGTTTCATTTACCCTTCACGCGATATAACCGCACAGCCATATGTCCCATCAAATGACAAAATTCTTTATTGCTTTCTTAATTCTTTCTCAAACTAAACAATTGACAGTGTGGATGACCCTTACTTAAAGGAATGCGATGTTTTCTGAAAGTAGGAAGTGTCTCCTGGTTTCTTGGTTAGTTTTTCTCATATTGTTGATGATTTGCCACTTAAAATGTATTACATATATTTGGGCTTGATGTCTTTTTCACAAGGTTCTTATTGTTTTATTTTTTATCCTCTCTGTCAGGTGTCTGATTAGAGAGCGTGTTTATTTTGCATTATTCGATCGGACTGTGAACTAAACAAGAAACCGTGAGGATGACCCTTAACTAAAAGAAATGCGATGTTTTCTTTCAGTAGGATGTGTCTCCTTGTTTCTTGGTTAGTTGACAAATGCTTTTGTTTATTTTCCTTGTAAAATTTATATAAGAAGGTATTAATTTTGAGCGGATCAAGTGTTTTTTAGGATTCCTCATAGATATTTACTTTTAATGTGATTTTAATTCACACTGTTAGATTTCGGTTTAACGAATATGTTTGTTTGTGACTTTTGCGTGTGACACTGAACTAAACACGGAACAGTGTGGATGACCCTTACTTAAAGGAATGCGATGTTTTCTGAAAGTAGGAAGTGTCTCCTGGTTTCTTGATTAGTTTCAGATTTTGTTTATTAATTCCCATGTGTAGGGTATATGAAATGTAGTTTCATTTACCCTTCACGCGATATAACCCCACAGCCATATGTCCCATCAAATGACAAAATTCTTTATTGCATTCTTAATTCTTTCTCAAACTAAACAATTGACAGTGTGGATGACCCTTACTTAAAGGAATGCGATGTTTTCTGAAAGTAGGAAGTGTCTCCTGGTTTCTTGGTTAGTTTTTCTCATATTGTTGATGATTTTCCACTTAAAATCTATTACATATATTTGGGCTTGATGTCTTTTTCACAAGGTTCTTATTGTTTTATTTTTTATCCTCTCTGTCAGGTGTCTGATTAGAGAGAGTGTTTATTTTGCACTATTCGATCGGACTGTGAACTAAACAAGAAACCGTGAGGATGACCCTTACTAAAAGAAATGCGATGTTTTCTTTCAGTAGGATGTGTCTCCTTGTTTCGTGCTTAGTTGACAAATGCTATTGTTTATTTTCCTTGTAAAATTTATATAAGAAGGTATTATTTTTGATCTGATCAAGTGTTTTTTAGGATTCATCATAGATATTTACTTTTAATGTGATTTTAATTCACACTGTTAGATTTCGGTTTAATGAATATGTTTGTTTGTGACTTTTGCGTGTGACACTGAACTAAACACGGAACAGTACGGATGACCCTT